>NW_007377577.1:1883-3632 GCF_000475195.1 Diaphorina citri
CTTTCCGGTAAGCACATATACCTAAGGCCAGACACTCACTATCAGGTAGACCTGATAAAGTCCACCTGTCAGGTCTACCTGATAGTGTCTGGCCTAAGTAGGAAGGTATTTAATTTATTTATTTTATTTTTTTAAGAGGTTTGACAGAGGGAACGGTAACTGCTATGGTCTTATCGTTCCGAAATCGAAGAGAGAGGGAAGACAGGATAGGAGACAGCCAGCCGTTCCGCGAACAAAAATTATCTGTTTTAGGATAAATCAGCCCTGGGTCGGACTCGAACCCGCAGCCTAGCGCTTACAAGGCAGACGCTCTATGAGGATGACGTCAATCTCAAGAGGTCCATTTGTGATACCCACGGCACTGAGTTAAAGAGGGGAAGGATGGGGGAGGGGGGAGTGAAAAGAAGTCTCAATCATCAATGATAGATGGAGGAGAGGGAGAGGAGAAGGGGAGGGTGACAAGAATGCCGGCGGGGCTGAGAAGAAAACCCAAAAGAAAGGAGGAGGAGGAGGAGGAGAAAACACAAAAATTGATGATCAATCTAATATTATGAAGGAAATGATGATACGAAGTGGGAGGAAAAAAGGAGAGTGGGCGGGGAGAGAAAGCGGAGGAGGAGAAAAGTGGAGAGGAAGAAATAGGAGGGCGAGGAAAAGAAGAAGGAAGAGGAATGAGTGGAGAAGGAAAAGAAAGAGAAACAAATATGTAATAGGATGAGAAAGGGATAGATGGGGCGGAGAAGGGGAAATGATGATCAAGAGGAGACAGAGAGAAGAGAAGAAGAAGAAGAAGAAAAAGAAGAAGAGGGAAGAGGAATGAGTGGAGAAGGAAAAGAAAGAGAAACAAATATGTAACAAGATGAGAAAGAGATAGAGGGGGCGGAGAAGGGGAAATGAGGATTAAGAGGAGACAAAGAGAAGAGAAGAAGAAGAAAAAGAAGAAGAAGGAAGGGAAGGACAAGATAAGACCTATGGAGGAAGGGTGAAGAATAATACATGATAGAGACAAAAAGAATTAGGGGGAGGAACAGGAAGAAGTAGACGACTATATTAGAGAGGAGAGCATATTTGGAAGGGGTAAAGGCAGAGAAAGAAAAGAAGAAGAAGGAAGAGGAGGACAAGGACGAAAATAAGGAAACAGAGGAGAAGGAGAATGTGGAGAAGAAGAAGAAGAGGAGGAAGAAAAAAAGAGAAGGAGAAAGAAAAATGAAGAAGAAGAAGAAGAAGAAGGAAAAGAGAAGAAGAACAAGAAAAAGGAAAAGAGATGATATAGAGAGATAGGAGAGAAGAGATCCTATAAGGAGAAGGAGTAGGAAGAGTTGGAGGATAAAGAGAAAAGAGAAAGAAGACAAAGAGGGGAAAAGTAGGAGAGAAGAAGAAGAAGTAAGAAGAGCTGGAGGGGGGAGATATAGAAGAAGAAATAGAAGGCAAAAGAGGGGAAAGAACAAGAAGGGCTGGAGGGGAAAGAATAAGAGCTGGAGGGGGGAAACGAGGATAAAACACTCTAGAGGCGCCTCTAAAGTCGGGTGCCCAGAATCTGAATCTAGGCAAGTCTTTGGCAGGCAAAAGCTCTGGCAGATTTCTGACGACACTACTGGGCGGGAGACAAAACTTATCGCGGAGTTTGAAGGTTTTCCGAAGACGCCTCGAAATGAGGAAAAACTTTTACGAATATTATGGTGAAATATTATTAATACTATGTTATAAACATGTAAGAATTATGCTGTCTTGGTGTATAATGGGCGACTA
>NW_007377577.1:4081-21952 GCF_000475195.1 Diaphorina citri
TAAAAAAGATCTGTTCCCAGCATCGAGGGTATGTCTGATGACATGAAATACTATGTTGCTGGAATACTTCATTTCAGGGTTTTAAAATTTGGCCCAACTTTAGGTCTCATTATCTCAATCTGAAGAAACTGAGGGTTAGGCAAGTCTGGCACCGGACCACTCAATCAGGAAATTCTTCTTTTGCCATCAGGCATTTCAGGAGAAGCTGGGTGTCACCCAATAGAGAGTAAAACAACTGTCACAAAAACTTTGGGAGTTAGGTATAGGTACAGTGATTTCGTCCACCCTGCTATGTTGCATTTTTGCAGATACATTGTAGGTACACCGTTATTTTATTCCCATTTGTTTCGCCTTATCCTATACAAAGTTGTTGTTCTCAATGTGTCAGGAAGAGTCAAAACTCGATTTTTCTCTCTCCGAAATCCAGAACACAAAAAATAAACAAAGCTATTTGTTCACTCTGCTTTAACACGCCAACTCCCGTCGCTGATAGACAACAGATGGGTATTTGAAAATGAAAAGGTGAAAAATAAAGGTTAGGTACCTAGCTACCTACCAATTTATGTCAGTAAGAAAAAAAAAGTGAGAAAATGCCTAAAAAAATGGTCCTTATTGGTTCAAGTACCTACACTTATCCCTCACGGACACTTTAAAAAAAAGAGGTTTGACAGAGGGAACTGTAACTGCTATGGTCTTATCGTCCCGAAATCGAAGAGAGAAGGAAAGCAGGATAGGAGAAAGCCAGAATGGTTTTTTTTTCCAAGAGGTTTAACAGACGGAACTGTAACTGCTATGGTCTTATCGTCCCGAAATCGAAGAGAGAAGGAAGACAGGATAGGTGAAAGCCAGCCGTTCCGAGAACGAACTTTGTCCCAGCAGGATAAAATCCGCCCCGGGCGGGAATCGAACCCCCGGCCTAGCGCTTACAAGGCAGACGCGCTACCAACTAAGCTAACTAGGCTGGCTTCACGGATACTTTCCATCACCTTACGTCTAGCTTGTTCCATATTGCTTTACATTGGATCAAATAATGTACCACCGCACACTTACCCAGCGTGGCTACAGTTCGCCTCTCTACAGGATAAATGCACGGTTGTCCATTTAATCCAATCCAGTGTAAAGTATAATATGGAACAAGCTAGATGTAAGGTAAGCCAGCCTAGTTAGCTTAGTTGGTAGTGCGTCTGCCTTGTAAGCGCTAGGCCGTGGGTTCGATTCCCGCCCGGGGCCGATTTTATCCTGATGGGATAATGCTCGTTCTCGGAACGACTGGCTTTCTCCTATCCTGTCTTCCTTTTCTCTTCGATTTCGGGACGATAAGACCATAGCAGTTACAGTTCCCTCTGTCAAACCTCTTAAAAAAAAAGATGTAAGGTGACGAAACGTATCCGTGACAGATAACTGCTCGTGGACCTTAGGAATTAGGAAACGAGGTCCAAAATCCCATGACCAAATAACCGATGGCGGAAGTCAACGTGTCAAACCGAATCAGATATTAGATATAGTTTTTCTTCTATTTTGAAAGCTCGCAAATATTAAAGATTAAAAATGTTTTATGAAATATAAAAAGAAGCCATATTAGAAAGAGAGCGTGGAGAGAGAGGGAGAGAGAGAGAGAGAGAGAGAGAGAGAGAGAGCGTGTTCCGTCTCCAATTTTCCTAACATCCCGAAAAAAAAAGTCAGCTTGACTAGACGGTTTTGTCAATTAGGACAGAGGAATGACTTTGGCGCCCGGACTAAAACATCATAGAGCCGAAACATTTTAAATAACTTTTTAAACCTTCTTTTTACTTGATGTTTTGTCAAAATCCATAAGTATTCGAGAATCGGCCCGAGCCCACATGATGCCTTGCAGCACTTTATTAATTGCCGTTCTACTGAAAAAGTTCAAAGAGTTGTGACGTCAGAATTTACGTCAAAATGCGCAGAAACGCTTGCGCACAAACAAACGAAGCGGGAGTCATGAATTACGACATCATCGCCTACGGGAGCGTATGCCGTGACGTCAAACTTCACGATTTACCGGTATTTTTTAAATCGATTTATCTCAGTATCTAGAAGCCATAGAAGAAAAAGAAAAATTCCGTTGCTCCTCATTTTTCCTGCTCTATGACTTTGAAACATTTCCCAAGTAAGCGCAACTGATCTATTCTCTCTTTTTGGTTAGTGCACTTCTAGAATATTGGAATATTCCTACCAAATTTGATCTTTCTAGGTGTTGGGATTCTTGAGATAGTATGTGTATGTGAATGATTGAGTGAATAAATCTTGTGAATGGAAGGTTACCACTAGGCCCTTAGAGCTTCATTCTGACTATGCAATATGTACTGTTGTTTGTTTTCAGATTGCAGATTTGACGTTGAAATATGGGGATCTCATAACAGAAGTGGTAGCTTGCAACACTGCCACAGTTATACGAGTCAATAAGAGTGATATCTATCTGCACTACCAATATGAATGTCGTAGGTTCTCTCCTTTCCATCAGAGGTAAATATTTTTTTCTAGGAGTTAACGTCACTGTATTACTGCTGGGGTTTTTACTGACGGAGGTTTTACCCTTTATTTGGCAACAAGCTCTCCCAAGAAGGTTAGTATTAATATCACTGTATAACTGCTATTTTTTTATTTATTTATTATTATTATTATTATTATTATTTTTTTTTTTCGTAATCAGGTTTTTACATTCGGCGACGAGCTACCCGTCCAGATTCCAAGCACGCTAAATTTTAAATGTAAATGCAGTTTTTTTGTGTTATTATGTCACAACTTTGGTGCTCACTGCAGCATTGTAGGATTTTCCCAATATCTCAATAATCCTAAAATCCAATGTTTACCTACCATGCTGGCACCGGTCGCTATGCGCATTTATATGTCATAGCTACTCATTTTCCTCACGAGGCTGAGTGGGCCCCGCAACAGCCAGTCACGGAATCAATCATTTGCATGATACAAATTTTTTGACCCCGCCGGGAATCGAACCCGGGTCTCCCGCGTGCAAGGCGAGCGCAAAGACCACTACGCCATGGGAGCTGACTCGAAATATTCTAAATAATAAAAACTATCTTTCATGGTATATTGCTTTAAAATCTTACATCAGTGGTGTCCACTGTTATGCCCTGCCATGCACTCAGGTAGACCTGAAAGGTACGCCTGAACAGGTGAGCCTGTCAGGTCTTAAAGCACAGTTCAGAGTTAAAAAAAAAAAAATCATTGAGGTTGGTAAACAGTTAACAGTTACAGATCCAAGCATAATATTACCTGCTATTTGGAGTGATAGTCAGCTGAAATAATAATTATTAGGTACAAGTCGTGTTTGTTTCTGAGCAAAGAGAAAGGTCACCGTAATCGCATGAATGATTCATATTCCCAGACAAGATCCGCTTGATTCAGCTGTATCTAGAGTTCTTGATACAGCTGTACCTAGAATTCTTGTTACAGCTGTACCAAGAGTTACAGGCTGTTGGTACCCACAGAGTTACACAGTTTACACAGAGTTTTATGTTAATAATTCCATTTGGCAGCCTTAACCGGTATTTCTTTTGGTGATTTCTTTTGGACTAACATATGGTTTTGGCTACAAAAAAAAAAAAAAAAAAAAAAAAACAGAGGGAGCGCTCTCCCCCTTCCCCTTTTTTTTTTTTTTTTTACAAAAAAAAATTTACGGGTGTGTCGAGTGGATGCCCTTCGCACTCAACCTTTGCTATTTCTTTAGCAAGAGAAATTTCAGGCTGGCACCCTTACGATAACCTCCGTGTTTAAAGTCCTCCACGGACATATCATTCTAGAAATTTAAATAATGATTGGTAATAATAAGAATGATGATAAAAAATTAGTAAATAAAATCAGAACCTTGAGAAATATATAGAGGTAAATCCAGAACTCATAATTTCATCTAGAGCTTTCGTTCTAAAAGAGGGAGGAAGGGAGAGAGAGAGAGAGAGCGTGTTCCGTCTCCAATTTTCCTAACATCCCGAAAAAAAAGTCAGCTTGACTAGACGGTTTTGTCAATTAGGACAGAGGAATGACTTTGGCGCCCGGACTAAAACATCATAGAGCCGAAAATCTTGGAGTCGCTCTGGTCGGAATGGGATCAGAAAAGGAAGGTCAAAAAGGGAATGGAGAAGGAGATAAAAAAGGAGGAAGAGGAGGAGGAGGAAATATGGATATGTGTGAGAAAAGAGACAGGTCAAAGAGGCTCTTAGCCTATGGAGGAGGAGGAAGAAGAAGAAGAGAAAGAAGGAGGAAGGGAAGGCGAGAAGGACGATTAGGTCAAAAAGGAGTATGAAGAAGTGAAATAGAAGAAGGAAGAGGAGGAGGAAGAGGAAGAGAAGAAGAAAGGAGGAAATATGGATATGTGTGAGAAAAGAGACAGGTCAAAGAGGCTCATAGCCTATGGAGGAGGAGGAAGAAGAAGAGAAAGAAGGGGGAAGAGAAGGCGAGAAGGACGATTAGGTCAAAAAGGAGTATGAAGAAGTGAAATAGAAGAAGGAAGAGGAGGAGGAAGAGGAAGAGAAGAAGATAAATAAGGAGGAGAAGGAAGAGGAGGAGGAAAAGGTTATGGATATGTGTGAGAAGAGAGACAGACCAAAAAGGCTACGAAGAAGATGAAGGGTAAGAAGGAGGAGGAGGAGGAAGAGGAGAAAAACAGGGGAAAAAGAAGGAAATTTTTCATATAAAGAAGGATCAAAAAGGAGTATGAAGAAGAAGAATAAATAGAAAGAGGACGAGAAAAAGGTTACGGATATGTGTGAGAAATTGAGAATGGACTGGTTTCAGTCTAATTGGGCTGATGGAATTGGGCCCATATCCCATATGCCAATTTAAAAATAATAAAATTGATCTCCGGCCCAAATTTCATCACTGTAAGGGGGGCGTGCTCTCGATAATATATGTAAAATGTTTTTTTAAGAATATTTTAATTGACAGAGCGTGGTCGGAACGCCAAATAAATCATCGACAAAGAACTTTCGAAACCTCTGTCTCCGTTGGAAGACAGAGCTTAGTGGAGCCCTGAAACTTTATTGGCGGGGGTTTCGGCAAGGAATTTTTCGACTGTCGAAATAAGTACAAGTTTTTGTTTTGTTTTACATATTTTTTACAGTTTTGCATATTTTTATAGTTTTGGAAGATGCAGGGTTATCTAAATATTCTAAGTAAAATGTAAATGCAGTTTCTTTGTGTTATTATGTCACAACTTTGGTGCTCACTGCAGCATTGTATAGGATTTTCCCAATATTTCAATAATCCTAAAATCCAATGTTTACCTACCATGCTGGCACCGGTCGCTATGCGCATTCATATGTCATAGCTACTCATTTTCCTCACGAAGGGTTATCTAAATATTCTAAGTAAAATGTAGGTAAATGCAGTTTCTTTGTGTTATTATGTCACAACTTTGGTGCTCACTGCAGCATTGTAGAATTTTCCCAATATTTCAATAATCCTAAAATCCAATGTTTACCTACCATGCTGGCACCGGTCGCTATGCGCATTTATATGTCATAGCTAAGACAGTTACAGTTCCCTCTGTCAAACCTCTTAAAAAAAAAAAAGTATCCGTGAGGGATAAGTGTAGGTACTTGAACCAATAAGGACCATTTTTTCAGGCATTTTCTCACTTTTTTTTTCTTCTTACTGACATAATTTGGTAGGTAGGTAGGTACCTACCTAACCTTTCTTTTTCACCTTTTCATTTTCAAATACCCATCTGTTGTCTATCAGCGACGGGAGTAGGCGTGTTAAAGCAGAGTGAACAAATAGCTTTGTTTATTTTTTGTGTTCTGGATTTCGGAGAGAGAAAAATCGAGTTTTGACTCTTCTTGACACATTGAGAACAACAACTTTGTAGGATAAGGCGAAACAAATGGGAATAAAATAACGGTGTACCTACAATGTATCTGCAATAATGCGATATGGCAGGGTGGACGAAATCACTGTATACCTATAACTCCCAAAGCTTATGTGACGCCTCTATTAGGTGACACCCAGCTTCTCCTGAAATGCCTGGCAAAAGAAGAATTTCCTAATTGAGTGGTCCGGTGCCAGACTTGCCTAACCCTCAGTTTCTTAAAAAAAAAAAGGAATTTTAATTGTGTTGAGCATAAATGCTTGTCACAAATGTCCTTCCCTGCTCAATGCACTACGCTAAATTTTATGACTTGACTTGGACTCGAACCACCAACCTCCAGGTCCGAGGTCCACCGCGCTAACCACTACACCACTGAGGTCAAATTGAGATAATGAGACCTAAAGTTGGGCCAAATTTTAAAACCCTGAAATGAAGTATTCCAGCAACAATAGTATTTCATGTCATCAGACATACCCTCGATGCTGGGAACAGATCTTTTTTTAGTACTTCCTCCTAATGGAAGGTAGCTCGAAATTTTCAAATTTGTGGGTTAAGCAAATCTGCCTCCGGACCACTCAATTTCACAATGTAAGAACCGGTTCTGGCCAGCCTAGCTAGCTTGGATGGAAGCGCGTCTGCCTTGTAAGCTCTAGGCCGCGGGTTCCATTCCCGCCCAGGGCGGATTTTATCCTGAACGGATAAGTCATAACTTTGAGGAGTGCGAAATACAAAGTGCGTATGGTTGACAGGCAGGAAGGTGGGTAATAGTACCTACGTACAACAAATTAATGAAGATCCTATGAAAAGCTACTCAAACATCCCATGAAAGGTATTAGTCGCCCATTATACACCAAGACAGCATAATTCTTACATGTTTATAACATAGTATTAATAATATTTCACCATAATATTCGTGAAAGTTTTTCCTCATTTCGAGGCGTCTTCGGAAAACCTTCAAACTCCGCGATAAGTTTTGTCTCCCGCCCAGTAGTGTCGTCAGAAATCTGCCAGAGCTTTTGCCTGCCAAAGACTTGCCTAGATTCAGATTCTGGGCACCCGAACAGAATAGGAGACAGCCATCAGCCATTCCGCGAACAAAAATTATCTGTTTAGGACAAATCAGCCCTGGGTCGGACTCGAACCCGCAGCCTAGCGCTTACAAGGCAGACGCTCTATGAGGATGACGTCAATCTCAAGAGGTCCATTTGTGATACCCACGGCACTGAGTTAAAGAGGGGAAGGATGGGGGAGGGGGGAGTGAAAAGAAGTCTCAATCATCAATGATAGATGGAGGAGAGGGAGAGGAGAAGGGGAGGGTGACAAGAATGCCGGCGGGGCTGAGAAGAAAACCCAAAAGAAAGGAGGAGGAGGAGGAGAAAACACAAAAATTGATGATCAATCTAATATTATGAAGGAAATGATGATACGGAGTGGGGGGGGAAAAAAGGAGAGTGGGCGGGGAGAGAAAGCGGAGGAGGGGAAAAGTGGAGAGGAAGAAATAGGAGGGCGAGGAAAAGAAGAAGGAAGAGGAATGAGTGGAGAAGGAGAAGAAAGAGAAACAAATATGTAATAGGATGAGAAAGGGATAGAGGGGGTGGAGAAGGGGAAATGATGATCAAGAGGAGACAGAGAGAAGAGAAGAAGAAAAAGAAGGAAGGGAGGGACAAGATGAGACCTATGGAGGAAGGGTGAAGAATAATACATGATAGAGACAAAAAGAATTAGGGGGAGGAACAGGAAGAAGTAGACGACCATAGAGAGGAGAGTATATTTGGAAGGGGTAAAAACAGAGGAAGAGAAGAAGAAGAAGAAGAAGAAAGAGGAGGACAAGGACGAAAACAAGGAAACAGAGGAGAAGGAGAATATGGAGAAGAAGGAGAAGAAGAAGAGGAGGAAGAAAAAAAGAGAAGGAGAAAGAAAAATGAGGAAGAAGAAGAAGAAAGAAAGGAGAAGAAGAACAAGAAAAAGGAATAGAGATGATATAGAGAGATAGGAGAGAAGAGATCCTATAAGGAGAAGGAGTAGGAAGAGTTGGAGGATAAAGAGAAAAGAGAAAGAAGACAAAGAGGGGAAAAGTAGGAGAGAAGAAGAAGAAGTAAGAAGAGCTGGAGGGGGGAGATATAGAAGAAGAAATAGAAGGCAAAAGAGGGGAAAGAACAAGAAGGGCTGGAGGGGAAAGAATAAGAGCTGGAGGGGGGAAACGAGGATAAAACACTCTAGAGGCGCCTCTAAAGTCGGGTGCCCAGAATCTGAATCTAGGCAAGTCTTTGGCAGGCAAAAGCTCTGGCAGATTTCTGACGACACTACTGGGCGGGAGACAAAACTTATCGCGGAGTTTGAAGGTTTTCCGAAGACGCCTCGAAATGAGGAAAAACTTTTACGAATATTATGGTGAAATATTATTAATACTATGTTATAAACATGTAAGAATAAATTATGATGCTGTCTTGGTGTATAATGGGCGACTACCTTTCATGGGATGTTTGAGTAGCTTTTCATAAGATCTTTATGAATTTGATGTACGTAGGTACTATTACCTACCTTCCTGCCTGTCAACCATACGCACTTTGTATTTCGCACTCCTCAAAGTTATGACTTATCTGTTCAGGATAAAATCCGCCCTTGGCGGGAATCGAACCCGCGGCCTAGAGCTTACAAGGCAGACGCGCTTCCATCCAAGCTAACTAGGCTGGCCAGAACCGGTTCTTACATTGTGAAATTGAGTGGTCCGGTGCCAGACTTGCCTAACCCACAAATTTGAAAATTTCGAGCTACCTTCCATTAGGAGGAAGTACCTACTAAAAAAGATCTGTTCCCAGCATCGAGAGGGTATGTCTGATGACATGAAATACTATGTTGGTTGCTGGAATACTTCATTTCAGGATTTTAAAATTTGTCCCAACTTTAGGTCTCATTATCTCAATTTGAAGAAACTGAGGGTTAGGCAAGTCTGGCACCGGACCACTCAATTCAACAATTGAGGAGTTTGCTATTTCTTTAGCAAGAGAAATTTCAGGCTGGCACCCTTACGGTAACCTCCGTGTTTAAAGTCCTCCAGTCTCGGACATATCATTCTAGAAATTTAAATAATGATTTGATTGGTAATAATAAGAATGATGATAAAAAAATTAGTAAATAAAATCAGAACCTTGAGAAATATATAGAGGTAAATCCAGAACTCATAATTTCATCTAGAGCTTTCGTTCTAAATTTAGGTACCTCTGTAGGAATTGCCTACATACCTAAATACCTATGTTTGATGCAGAAAATAAAGTTCTAGAATTAGTCATCGTCATCATCATCATACATACCTGGTCCAGGTGAGAGAGAGAGAGAAGGAGAAGGAGAAGGAGAGAAGTATGGGGGCAATATGGCAAAGTGATGCCTGATAGTCTGACGTCATTTAGCAGGGCAGATAATAGGGAGAAGTGATAAGGGGGCAGTATTATCCCCTGCTCTCTCTTTCGCTCGCTCTCTCTCGCTCGCTCTCTCTCTCTCTCTCTCTCTCTCTCTCTCTCTCTCTCTCTCTCTCTCTCTCTCTCTCTCTCTCTCTCTGCACTTCGTGTAACACAGCCATACCTGAGGAGAGATGGTGAGGAAGAAACATTTCAGAGCCATTGCGGTTGCATTGGAAGTGTAGTCGTGCAACTTTTATCCATTTTTTTTGTTTTTTTTTTTTTTTTTTTTTTTTTTTTTTTTTTTTTTTTTTTTTAAGAGGTTTGACAGAGGGAACTTTAACTGCTATGGTCTTATCGTCCCGAAATCGAGGAGAGAAGGAAGACAGGATAGGAGAAAGCCAGCCGTTCCGAGAACGAACATTATCCCATCAGGATAAAATCCGCCCCGGGCGGGAATCGAACCCGCGGCCTAGCGCTTACAAGGCAGACGCGCTACCAACTAAGCTAACTAGGCTGGCTCATATTACTTTACATTGGATCAAATAATGTACCACCGCACACTTACCCAGCGTGGCTACAGTCCGCCTCTCTACAGGATAAGTGCGCGGTTCTCCATTTAATCCAGTGTAAAGTAATATATGGAACAAGCTAGATGTAAGGTGACGAAACGTATCCGTGACAGATAACTGCTCGTGGACCTTAGGAATTAGGAAACGAGGTCCAAAATCCCATGACCAAATAACCAATGGCAGGAGTCAACGTGTCAAACCAAATCAGATATTAGATATAGTTTTTCTTCTATTTTGAAAGCTCGCAAATATTAAAGATTAAAAATGTTTTATGAAATATAAAAAGAAGCCATCTTTCTATCATTTGCTGTATAATTTTTTTTCCGTAGCAATGAAACAACTGCTACACCTTATTTTGTTCACCTCTTTGCCTTAATCTTCAAATTCGTGAAAAACGGAACAATTTTCTTACTTGGTAATTTACGAGGGATTTATTTGGACTATCTTGTAAAATATTAAACAGGAGACAAAATCGAAACGAAACCACCAAGGTCAGTCTTATTACGGTTTCTAATTTATTTCAACAATTAGCACGTGTTTTCATAGACATATTACCGAATAATCACCTTTTTTTTTCAAGAGGTTTGACAGAGGGAACTGTAACTGCTATGGTCTTATCGTCCCGAAATCGAAGAGAGAAGGAAGACAGGATAGAGTCAGGTAAGCCAACCGTTCCAAGAACGAACCTTATCTAGAAGAGTTCACTCAGTATGAAGTGGTTATGACTGCCTTCAATGATGTAGGAAGCAGTGTTGCCAGTGCAGTCGCTGTGGAGGGAACCAGGGAGTCAGGTAAGCCAGCCGTTCCAAGAACGAATCCTAGGAATCGAAGCGGTAAAAATTTGAAAAAGTCTTACCCTACATCACTGAATTGAAAAATTATAATAGCTCACACGCCAGTCAGTATACCCTCCGCTTCTGATAGTTAATTGAAATGCTTTTTTTTTTGTAATGGCGACTTCTTTTTTAAAAGAGTTTTGGTAGGGTTTGGTTTAAGGTTCCGTTCCGGCAGGGTTCCGTTTTGGCGTATTATTAATATTCATTAATTACTTTAGCCAACCTTTGCATAAAAAAATGTTCCCCAAATAAAATCTATGTTACTGTCATTCTATGTTTTCAGTTCCCTCCCTGGGCCCCAGTAACGTGACTGCTAACGCTACCTCCTCCACCACTATAGTGGTCAAATGGGGCGAAGTCCCCTTCGAACATCGCAATGGTCAAATAGAGGGGTTCAAAGTCCTCTACGGGCCAGTCAGTAGAAGCGCCACTGTTAATACCATAGGGTCCAGTGTACAGGTCAAGGATATCCCCAACAATGCCACCTTCACCACGACACTGAGCATACAAGCCACCAACGATATAGGAGCCTCAGGCTGGAGTGCCGAGTCAGCACAAGTTAGAACTCTATCAGCAGGTAAGATATGAGTCAGGAGCACCATTATATCAGAAATTGCGTAACTTCTTTCTCACGATTTTGGTCTGATGATGGGAATCTGAGTATTCTCTAAAGCTCATTAAACTTTCTTTGTTGTCTGTCGAATCTCAAAATTCTCAATCATAACTGCTAAGGTCTTATCGTCCCGAAAACGAAGAGAAAAGGAAGACAGGATAGGAGAAAGCCAGCCGTTCCGAGAACGAACATTATCCGTTGAGGATAAAATCCGCCCCGGGCGGGAATCGAACCCGCGGTCTAGCGCTTACAAGACAGACGTGCTACCCTCCAAGCTAACTAGACTGACAATTATCTTTTTCTAATTTTTATGTCACGAAGATTCTTATAAATAATTAATTGCATTTAATTTGAGATAATATTTTTTCATAATTCAAACAAGGTTTTATATTTACATACTATGTATAAACTATACATAAGAAATATATAAGACCTTGTTTAGACTGCGGGGGTAAAGGGACTTTTCAGTCTCATTCTGGCAGTATAAACAAGGTATGTTCTATTCTAATTTTTTCATTTGATTTCATTCCCAGCTCCCAGCAAGGCAGTCAGCGGCGTAAAGGTAGTTCCGATTACCACCACCAGTGTGCGCGTTACCTGGGATCCCCTGCCCATACAGCACTGGTCCGGAGATCATTCTACTGGAGGGTACCGGGTTCTATTCCAGCCGGTGTCAGATTTCCCCACACCTCTTCAACAGACGCCCAAACAAGATGTGCTCGGTATTGAGGTGAGTATTATTTATTTATTTACGGGACTAACCCTTTATACAAAAATAACAATAGAAAAAAATACACTAAAACTAAACAAACACAAACAACAATCAAATACAGTAGAAAAAAAAAAAAAAATCAAATATAAAAGGAAAGTAAAAAGTAATAAAGAATAGGTGCTTAAATTTAATTAAAATTAAAATCGCCGTCATTGGCATTCCTGACCATTCTATTAAGAGGTGAGTGATAGCTGTAATTAGTGTGACATGAGCTCACGTAGAATGTGTTACTCCTTCTATTATAATTATTAAATTTAGTATTAATAATAGAGATCGCCGACCCTATTTAAATGGGAAAAGGCTAGGAAGAAGAAGAAGAGTATTAATAATAGAGGTCAGCTCCCATGTCGTAGTGGTTACTGCGCTCGTCTTGCACGCAGGAGACCCGGGTTCCATTCCGGGCTCGGTGCAAAAATTTGTATTATGCAAATGATTGATTCCGTGACTGGCTGTTGCGGGGCCTACTCAGCCTCGTGAGGAAAATGAGTAGCTATGACATATACTCAAATGCACAAAGCGACCGGTGCCAGCATGATAGGTAAATATTGAGGACTGGATTATTGCGATATTTGGAAAATCCTACAATGCTGCAGTGAGCACCAAAGTTGTGATATATTAACACAAAGTTACAGCATTTATTTATTTTACTCTTTTCCTCGCCTTTTTCCGTGTACAGACGGGGTCAGCGTTTTTCGTCAGTCTCTCAATCAGCTCTAACTAGGGTGATTGCTTTTGGGCTGACATTTGGTTTTGGCTACAAATTTTACGAGTGGATGCCTTTGCACTCAACCTTTGCTATTTCTTTAGCAAGGGAAATTTCAGGCTGGTATACTCCCTGTTTAAAGTCCTTCAGCCAGACTATGCTGGTCTACTCCCTGTTTAGAGTCCTACAGACACCTACCTATTCCTGCCTCGGTGGTGTGTTGGTCAAGGCGCTCGCCTGGTAAACAGGAGGGCGTGGGTTCAATCCCAGCCGAGGTATGGAATTTTATCCTCAACATAATTTGAGTTCTCTCTTCGATTTCGGGACGATAAGACCATAGCAGTTACAGTTCCCTCTGTCAAGTGTCCGTTCCCCCCTTCAAAAAAAAAAAAAAAAAAAAAAAAAAAAAAAAGTGTAGCTTACTCCGGTATTCGTAGGGAAGCTTTGTGTACCCCAGGGTGTTTCTCATGACTCACTCCAGTTTTCTGTTTTTCTATTGTTCTGTGTGCAGTTATGGAAGACTGGCAACGGCATCGTAAGTCAATATAATGCTTCCTCTAAATGTGGCTGTTGTGGTAGCTTTGCATAGTGTTTTGTTTTTCCGGCCCCAAGATTCCTGAATTTCTGCCCCTTAAATGTGTTCTGTGTTATTTGATTTGCTACTTCCCCAAGTTTCCTAAATTTCTGCCCCTTAAATCACTTAAATGTGTTTTGTTTTGATTATATTTTATGTGCTACTTTCCCCTTTTTGTATAACTCCCAGAAATCCCTCTTTGTTTGTGTCGCTTTTGATCGAGGCTTTTGGTAAATGATATTGTTTCGGGCTGTTTGTATGAACTAACAGCTTTTTATTGTCCCCTAGTAACACCAATAGGATTTTTCCCCCCTTTTTTTTCGCTGTAGGATTACCTACCTAGATGATTGCTTTTTTGTGACGGGGGGTTTTACACTACTTGGTATGTTCGTTTGAGGACAAGTTACCCTCCCCATTTTTGAGGCTGGATGGCAGACTTCCTTCAGAAAAAATAAAGAAACTGAGTAAGGTCACCGGTCACCTATCCGGATAGAAGCCATACCCAATGTTGCTTAACTTAAGTGAAACTTTGAATCTAACAATTCTCTCACAAGCTCAACAAACCTTGAGCTGAATCCTCCTCGTCTAAAACTTTAACTTTTTTTTTTTTACAAATTCAAATTTATTTCTGTTTTATTTTCAACATTTATAAATTTGGCACACATTGAATATATACAAGGATAGGTACAAAGGAAAAAGGAATGACAATAGGTGGATAGGACAGTGGAGTTAAACTTAAGTACAACAAGACAACATCAATCAAGAGGGGGGAAAAAAAACTTTAACTAATTTTGTTTGTTTTATATTCTTGTTTCAGACGACACTCGTTGGACTACAGTTATCAGAACCAGCAATGGGCCTCTGGAAGAATTCAGCGTGTCCTATCAGAATCTACTGCCTTCTACTTCCTACATATTCCGGGTTATAGCTTACAATACGTTCGGTATAAGCTACCCTGTATATTCTGACGATAACGTAAGTATCCATAATAGAACTTGCGTTTGGGTAAAAGCTCAAAAGTTCAAGGGAGCATTGCTCAGGACAGTTGATGTGACGTCATCGCGTACGGGAGCGTATGCCGTGACGTCAGTATGTAAGGTTTTACCGGTGTGTTTTAAATCCATTTATCTCCGGATCTAGAAGTCGTAGAAGAATGAGAAAAAATCCCTAGTTCCTCATTTTTTTCTGTTCTTTGGCTTGGAAACCTCACCTAAGTAAGCGCAACTGTTCTATTCAGTGAACTTGGAGAAAAAAATTGTCCAAAATCTAGTAAGAAATTTTCCTTATTTGATTTCCTTGAATTAATTGAATTCTGTTTTTCATTTCAGGTGCTCACCCCATCCAAGCTATATCTGGAATACGGCTATCTTCAAATGAAGCCATTCTACAGACAGACTTGGTTCATGGTAGCATTGGCAGCTAGCTCTATCATTGTTATTATTATGGTAGTAGCCATATTGTGTGTGAAGAGCAAGAGCTATAAATATAAACGTAAGTTATACCTACATTGTGGGCCTATATCACTAATAAATAGATAAATACCTAAGTAGTAATTAGCCAGTGGAGATAGCACTTTGAATCCTGTCTCCTTCTCTCTTAGATTTCGGGACAATTTTCATTCCAAAACTCCAAGGCCGATACGACTGTTACAGTTCCTTCTAATGTTAAATTTCTTCACTAAATGTAATAATGTGTGGAGAGATTATTAATAACGAGTTGTTTGTGTTACAGAAGAAGCACAGAAGACATTAGAAGAGTCGATGGCGATGGATATAGACGATAGACAGCAGTTAGCCATGGAATTGTACAGATCCCGTCATGCAACGCCTAGTCAAGGAGGTAATATTACTTATTACCATCTTTGCTCTGTCTGGCTGGGGGACTTTAAACAGGGAGTATACCAGCCTGAATTTCCCTTGCTAAAGAAATAGCAAAGGTTGGGTCCAAAACCAAATGTCAGCCCAAAGCAATCACCCCAGTTAGGGCTGACGAAAACGCCGACCCCGTCTGTACACGGGAAAGGGTGAAGAAGAAGAATACTTAGGGTACCTTTAAATATATTGTAGCTCAAAACGAACCCTTAGATGTCCATTATTATGTGGTCAATTTCTCAAATTATATTGAGAATAAAATTCCATACCTCGGCTGGGATCGAACCCGCCCTCCTGTTTACCAGGGGGGAGTCTTGACCACTACGCCACCGAGGCAGGCCCTAACGTAGCGATAGAGTTTTTTTTTTTTACTTTTATTTTCACAACGTTTTGGCTACCTACTCTAAAACTGATCAGGGGCTCCGTAGAATAAACCCAGCCTAGTTAGCCTGGTTAGTAGCGCGTCTGCCTTGTAAGCGCTAGGCCGCGGGTTCGATTCCCGCCCGGAGCGGATTTTATTCTGAACGGAATTATGTTCGTTCTCGGAACGGCTGGCTTTCTCCTATCCCGTCTTCCTTCTCTTCTTGCTTTCGGGGCGATAAGACCAGTTACAGTTCCCTTTTTCAAACCTATAAAAAAAAAAAAAAAAACAAGGTTTTACCGGTGTGTTTTAAATCCATTTATCTCCGGACTTAGAAGTCGTAGAAGAATGAGAAAAATTCCCTAGTTCCTCATTTTTTTCTGCTCTTTGGCTTGGAAACTTCACCTAAGTAAGCGCAACTGTTCTATTCAGTGAACTTGGAGAAAAAAATTGTCCAAAATTTAGTGAGAAATTTTCCTTATTTGATTTCCTTGAATGGAGCAGTTGCAAATGGGTAAAAATTATAAATAAATGGTCGATTCCTATGTAAAAAGTTGGGAAAAATCCAAATCCGAGGTGAGCACTAAGCACTATTACTATTCATATTGTTATCCTCTATTCCAGGTATCCCAAATCATCCTGTCCGATCTGAGCAAGGATCACAACTATGAAATCCTCGTGGTCGGCTTCAACTCACAAGGGATAGGCCCGACTTCACCCCCCATACCTGTCTATGTAGGCGAGGCCGTGCCCACCGGCGAACCCCAACATGTAGAGGCAGCCTCCATATCTCCAACCGAGGTCCGACTCAAATGGACACCGCCCGTACAGAGTCAACAGAATGGAGATCTCCTGGGATACAAGGTAAGTAGGAACCTCCAGTATGTAGAAATGATCTCCATATCTCCAACAGAGACTCAAATGGACACCTCCCGTACAGAGTCAACAGTTCCCTTAAGCCTACCTTGGTTGGTAGCGCGTCTGCCTTGTAAGCGCTAGGTCGCGGGTTCGATTCCCGCCCTCGGCGGATTTTGTCCTGAACGGATAATGTTCGTTCTCGGAACGGCTGGCTTTATCCTATCCTGTCTTCCTTCTTTCTTCGATTTCGGGACGATAAGACCTTAGCAGTTACAGTTCCCTCTATCAAACCTTTAACAAAACTTTCTTCTTAATAGATCAGTTGCGCTTACTTGGGTGATATTTCAAAGTCATAGAGCAGGAAAAATGAGGACCAACGGAATTTTTCTTTTTCTTCTACGACTTCTAGATACCGAGATAAAGGACTAACGGAATCTTTTTCTTCTACGACTTCTAGATCCCGAGATAAATCGATTAAAAAAATGCCGGTAAATCGTGAACTTTGACGTCACTCTAGATCCCGAGATAAATCGATTTAAAAAATACCGGTAAATCGTGAAGTTTGACGTCACGGCATACGCTCCCGTAGCCTAGATCCCGAGATAAATCGATTTAAAAAATACCGGTAAATCGTGAACTTTGACGTCACGGCATACGCTCCCGTAGGCAATGACGTCATAGTTCATGACTCCCGCTTCGTTTGTTTGTGCGAAGCGTTTCTGCGCAGTTCGACGTGAAATCTGACGTCACAAGTCTTTGAACTTTTTCATTAGAACGGCAATTAAAAATTGAATTTTCGACCTTTTAAAGGTTACTTTTTCGGAGTTTTGACCTCAGATTTGGATTTTTCACAACTTTTTACGTAGGAATTGACCTTTTATTAATAATATTACCTTTTTCGGAGTTTTGACCTCAGATTTGGATTTTTCACAACTTTTTACGTAGGAATCGACATTTTATTAAAAATATTTATCAGATTTACATTTTTCACTACTTTTTGCGTAGGAATCGACCATTTATTAATAATTTTTACCCATTTGCAACTCCTCCATTACCTATAATTCATAATTGACCATTATTTGATTCCAGATATTCTATCTAGTAACAGAATCAGTGAATGAGGTGAATAGTGAGGACTTGGTAGAGGAATTGGAAGTGGTACCAGCATCCTACACATCACACAGTTTGGTATTCCTAGACAAGTATACGCAATATAGAATTCAGATCTTGGCGTTCAATCCTGCGGGCGATGGTCCTCGATCGAGCCCCATTACTGTCAAAACTATGCAGGTATGTGTATCAGTGTGTCACGCATTTTTCAGTTCGGTCAAAAATATATAAAATGTTTGGGAGCACGGTTAGCTCAGTCGTAACACCCGTGTTTGTCACACTGAAGGTCCCGGATGCGTATCTCACCATCCACAAAAAAAAAAAAAAAATACACTCATTTTTCAATAACAGATATTAC
>NW_007377577.1:21962-61533 GCF_000475195.1 Diaphorina citri
TTTTTTTCTGCACATTTTTCGTTTGTTTTGGTCGTTTTAGAAGTGAAAAGTGTCAAAAAAATTGTAAAAAAAAAAACATAAATGTTTACAAATCTATGAAAAAAAAAAAAAAATTATATATTGTAAAAAAAAAAAATAAAATAAATAAATAAAATTAAAAAAAATGTTGAAATAAAACCCTGTGACCTAAATAAAATTAATACGTGTACAGTTAATAATTTTCTTTAAATTAGGTTAGGTTAGGTCTTTTTGGGGAATAAGACCTTTAGAAACAAGGGAAATATGTAATAAAAAAAACTATCGATAGTTATCGATAGTTTTTTGAAAAATATCGATAACTATCGATGGCGCCGACTATCGATAGTTCTCCTCCTCTAATGCGATCCCAATGTTTTTAATAGTAGAACTGCTGCGTTTGGGTAAAAATTATAAATAAATGGTCGATTCCTCTGTAAAAAGTTGGGAAAAATCCAAATCTGAAGTTAAAACTCTGAAAAAGCAAACCTTACAGGTCGAAAATTCGATTTTTATTTGCCGTTCTAATGAAAAAGTTCAAAGAATTGTGATGTCAAGTTATAAGAAATGCGCACAAACAGATCGTCATCGCGTATCGTCGATCGAGCGTTTTGGAACCTTCAGTATGTAGAAGTGATCTCCAATGGAGGTCTTATCAAATCATTCGAAGAGAGAGCCTGCCTAGTTAGCTTGGTTGGTAGCGCACCTGTACTAGGTCGCGGGTTCGATTTCCGCCCGGGGTGGAATTTATCTTCAACAGATAAATTTCTTTCTTTTCCTTCTCGCTTTCGGAACGAAAAGACCTTATCAGTTACAGTTCCGTCTATCAAACCTCTTGAAAAATTCTTTCTTTTTGGTTCTTCCTCTGTTGTACGAGTACTGTACTAGAAATTATTAATTATTTTTTTTTATTATTATTATTATTTATTTTAAATAACATTTTACAATTTGATTCCAGATCTTCTATCTAGTAACAGAATCAGTGAATGAGGTGAATAGTGAGGACTTGGTAGAGGAATTAGAAGTAGTGCCAGCATCCTACACATCACACAGTTTAGTATTCCTAGACAAGTATACGCAATATAGAATTCAGATCTTGGCGTTCAATCCTGCGGGCGATGGTCCTCGATCGAGCCCCATTACTGTCAAAACTATGCAGGTATGTGTACGAGTATCAGTGTATCACGCATTTTTCAGTTCGGTCAAAAATATATAAAATGTTTGGGAGCACGGTTAGCTCAGTCGTACCACCCGTGTTTGCCACACTGAAGGTCCTGGATTCGTATCTCACCATCCACAAAAAAAAAAACCACTCATATTTCGATTGCAGATGTTTCAACAAATTTCAGGTGTTCCCGTTTTAACCCAGCACCTTCATGGGAAGTACTGTGTCTCTTCCCGCCCATCTGATGAGAGGCATACTACGGGATGGGCATGCTACGACACAGACCACAGGAGTCCAATGTAGCAGTTGCTTCATTGCTACAAACTAAAAACGGTAGTGAAACGCATCTTTTAACTGACGAAAGTCTTAACCCATTTCGTCCTGTGTTGTAAAATATTTAACCCCTCACGTTCTATTTGTCCCCAGGGTCTCCCCGGTCTGGTAGGTGAACTGAAGTTTACCGAAATCACCATGTCCAGTCTACGTGTCTCCTGGGATCCCCCTAAGAAGAAGAATGGAGAACTGTTGGGCTATCTAGTCACTTATGAGACAGCAGAGCAGAATGAGAGTAAGTAGCCTCCTAGTGTACGGGTTCAGGGTTCGAATCCCTATCCAGATAGAGAATGGTCGAATTTCACCGTCTTTATAATGTTATAACTATCCTGGGATCCCCCCCTAAAAAGAAGAATGGAGAATTGTTGGGCTATCTTGTCACTTATGAGACAGCCGAACAGAATGAGAGTAAGTAGCCTCCTAGTGTACGGGTTCAGGGTTCGAATCCCTATCCAGATGTCCAGTTTACGAGTATCCTGGGATCCCCCTAAGAAGAAAAATGGAGAACTGTTGGGCTATCTAGTCACTTATGAGACAGCAGAACAGAATGAGAGTAAGTATACAATCTGGATGCGATCCCAATGTTTTTAATAGTAGAACTGCTGCGTTTGGGTAAAAATTATGAATAAAAAGTTGATTCCTACGTGAAAAGTTGTGAAAATCCAAATCTGAGGTTAAAACTCTGAAAAAGCAATCCTTACAGGTCGAAAATTCGATTTTTATTTGCCGTCCTAATGAAAAAGTTCAAAGAATTGTGATGTCAAGTTATAAGAAATGCGCACAAACAGATCGTCATCGCGTATCGTCGATCGAGCGTTTGCCGTGACCTGAGCTCTTTGACTTTGAAACCTATTAAAATTAATTCCTCTTTTCTTTCTCTTCTCCTCAGAATTCAGCAAGCAAGTCAAACAGAAAGTCACCGAGGCAGAGCTCACCGTGCAAGGTCTGGAAGAGGAGGTCACGTATACGTTCTCAGTGCGCGCCCAAACTCTGGACTACGGCCCCCCCGTCAAGGGGAATGTAACCACCGGGCCTCAAGAGGGGAGCCCCGCCCAGCCCAAACTGCTAAGCCTGGCTAAGACTGTGGCCTCGGTAGAGATGCATTGGGCCAACGGAGCCACGGGCAAGGGCCCTATCCTGGGATACTATATTCAGTGCAAGAGGAAAGGTAAGGAGACAATTTAACTAGTCAATACCTTTTAAAGCTGATTTTTCGACCTTTTAAAGCTACTTTTTCGGAATTTTTACCTCAGACTTGGATTTTTCACAACCTTTTGCATAGGAATCGACTTATTATTTATAATTTTTACGGGCAAGGGACCTATACTGGGATGCTATATTCAGTGTAACAGAAAAGGTAAGGATATTTATTTATTTTAACAAACTACCGGGTTTCCCATTGTACATCTTTATTGAGGAAGAGAGGGACAAAAAAAGTAAAGGTACTTGAAATTAAAGGTAAGAATGGAAAAAAAATAGGCAAAAAATAAGACTAAAATGACACTTGGGATTTCCCAATAATCAACACTTAACGAAGGTATGGTATAAGTATGGACTTTGACCAAAAGTTAAGATTACGAAATATCAGAAAAATCACAACATACGTACGAACTACGAACTTTACTTGAAGTTGTTCTAACAATCTAACCTATATTAAAGCTCTGTTAAGAAATCTATTTTATAATAATTCCAACATAAGAGTACCAAGAAGGTCCATGGAAATAAGGTGCATTTTTTTTTTTTTTTTTTTTTTTTTTTTTTTTAAAAAAAACCAAACCCCCCAAACAAGGGAATCTTACCCTAAAAGCAACCAAACTAAAAAAAAAGCTTCCTACTTTTCCAAAAGAAAAAAAGTGTAGCTTGCCAGCTTAGTTACCTTAGTTGGTTAGTCGGTCTGCCTTGTAAGCGCTAGGCGCGGGTTCGATTCCCGCCCGGGGCGGATTTTATCCTGATGGGATAATGTTCGTTCTCGGAACAACTGGCTTTCTCCTATCCTGTCTTCGTTCTCTCTTCGACAAAAAAACCAAACAAGTGTCCGTTCCCCCCTTCAAAAAAAAAAAAAAAAAAAAAAAAAAAAAAAAGTGTAGCTTACTCCGGTATTCGTAGGGAAGCTTTGTGTACCCCAGGGTGTTTCTCATGACTCACTCCAGTTTTCTGTTTTTCTATTGTTCTGTGTGCAGTTATGGAAGACTGGCAACGGCATCGTAAGTCAATATAATGCTTCCTCTAAATGTGGCTGTTGTGGTAGCTTTGCATAGTGTTTTGTTTTTCTGGCCCCAAGATTCCTGAATTTCTGCCCGTTAAATGTGTTCTGTGTTATTTGATTTGCTACTTCCCCAAGTTTCCTAAATTTCTGCCCCTTAAATCACTTAAATGTGTTTTGTTTTGACCATATTTTATTTGCTACTTTCCCCTTTTTGTATACCTCCCAGAAATCCCTCTTTGTTTGTGTCGCTTTTGATCGAGGCTTTTGTAAAATGATATTGTTTCGGGCTGTTTGTAGGAACTAACAGCTTTTTATTGTCCCCTAGTAACACCAATAGGATTTTTTCCCTTTTTTTCGCTGTAGGATTACCTACCTAGATTATTGCTTTTTTGTGACGGGGCTTTTACCCTACTTAATACTTTCGTTTGATTTACCCTACTTGGTACGTTCGTTTGATTTACCCTACTTGGTACGTTCGTTTGATTTACCCTACTTGGTACGTTCGTTTGAGGACAAATTGAGGCTGGGTGGCAGACTTCCTTCAGAAAAAATAAATAAACTGAGTAAGGTCACCGGTCACCTATCCGGATAGCAGCCATACCCAATGTTGCTTAACTTTGGTGAAACTTTGAATCGAACAATTCTTTCACAAGCTCAACAAACCTTGAGCTGAATCCTCCTCGTCTAAAACTTTACTAATTTTGTTTATTTTATATTCTTGTTTCAGACGACACTCGTTGGACTACAGTTATCAGAACCAGCAATGGGCCTCTGGAAGAATTCAGCGTGTCCTATCAGAATCTACTGCCTTCTACTTCCTACATATTCCGGGTTATAGCTTACAATACGTTCGGTATAAGCTACCCTGTATATTCTGACGATAATGTAAGTATCCATAATAGAACTTGCATTTGGGTAAGAGCTCAAAAGTTCAAGGGAGCATTGCTCAGGACAGTTGATGTGACGTCATCGCGTACGGGAGCGTATGCCGTGACGTCAGTATGTAAGGTTTTACCGGTGTGTTTTAAATCCATTTATCTCCGGACTTAGAAGTCGTAGAAGAATGAGAAAAATTCCCTAGTTCCTCATTTTTTTCTGCTCTTTGGCTTGGAAACTTCACCTAAGTAAGCGCAACTGTTCTATTCAGTGAACTTGGAGAAAAAAATTGTCCAAAATCTAGTAAGAAATTTTCCTTATTTGATTTCCTTGAATTAATTGAATTCTGTTTTTCATTTCAGGTGCTCACCCCATCCAAGCTATATCTGGAATACGGCTATCTTCAAATGAAGCCATTCTACAGACAGACTTGGTTCATGGTAGCATTGGCAGCTAGCTCTATCATTGTTATTATTATGGTAGTAGCCATATTGTGTGTGAAGAGCAAGAGCTATAAATATAAACGTAAGTTATACCTACATTGTGGGCCTATATCACTAATAAATAGATAAATACCTAAGTAGTAATTAGCCAGTGGAGATAGCACTTTGAATCCTGTCTCCTTCTCTCTTAGATTTCGGGACAATTTTCATTCCAAAACTCCAAGGCCGATACGACTGTTACAGTTCCTTCTAATGTTAAATTTCTTCACTAAATGTAATAATATGTGGAGAGATTATTAATACCGAATTGTTTGTGTTACAGAAGAAGCACAGAAGACATTAGAAGAGTCGATGGCGATGGATATAGACGATAGACAGCAGTTAGCCATGGAATTGTACAGATCCCGTCATGCAACGCCTAGTCAAGGAGGTAATATTACTTATTACCATCTTTGCTCTGTCTGGCTGGGGGACTTTAAACAGTTTATTGGTACTTCTTCGGATGTCACATCAATGGAAAATGGCTACAAAAAAAGCTTTCTTTTTCATTGTCATGCCCTCTGAATAAATACCGTAGGTATTATTTTCTACATAGCTACATTAAATGTGTATAGATCTCATTTATACTTAGGTTTAGAAAACGAACAATTTAGATTTATTGAAATTTTATAAATTAAATTCAATGTTGCGAGACTTTGTAATTTTATACAAAATAAATTAAAAAAACATGAAATCTAATTTAAATTTCCAATCCCCATGTCTTTTTACTTTTTCACTATTAGCTTTAGGAAAAGTTTCTGCTATACTGAACTTCTGTTACATGGACTCTTATGTCTGTGTCGTAGCATTCCCATGCCGAAAAAAAAGAGATGAGTGTTCCACCGCCATTTTTATTCGTCGCAATTAAACAACTGCTACATTGGACGCATGTGGTCTGTGTCATAGCATGCCCATCCCGTAGTATGTCCCTCATCAGATGGACGAGAAGAGACACAATACTTCCCATTTAGGTGCTGGGTCAACACGAGTAGGTACGCTAGAAATTAACCCGTTGAAATATTTACAATCAAAATATGAGTGCAATTTTTTTTTAGATTGTGGGAATCGAACACGGGACTTTTTGCATCCAAACCAAGCGAGTTACCACTGGACCAATGCCTTACTGGGAATCTTTACAACCTGTGAGTACACTCAGGCTCGTGGTAACAATGGAGAAATATTCCAGAATTCATTTAATAAATAAACAAGCTGGGCCCGTCCCTCCGGGAATTTTTTAGCTCGTAGTTTATTCGATCGTGGTTAAAGAATACCTATATATGTACCTACCTAATTTGTTTAATATTCAGTTTATTATTATTCTTGATTTGATTTTTTAATTTTACTTTCATGTAATGATAAATCCAACACTCTGGGGCGGAAAACCCCTCATCTACCGCCCGGCAAGTCACCACCGCGCCCTTCACCTGCCTGTGTGGCCTATCATAGTGATGAGGAGAGTCTAAAGTGTTACGATGAAAATCCAGATGATAGTAGTGTCACGGAGAAACCGTCTGAGATTAGTTCTAGTGAATCACAGGTGAGAGAAAAAAAGTGGTGTGAATATCACAAAAAAATACAGTTGGTGTACCTAAACATCACTAGAAAAAACGGACTTGAAATTTTTTTGACCCCAAAAATTGTCGAAGTTTTAAAAATAATTCCCATCCTTGTTGGAAGTGTTTTATCTCATGTGCCCGATCTTATCACAGACACAGAGAGTTTTCAGGTAATCCAGAGTTTGAGAAATACGAAAAAATCCTCGTTTTTGTCGAGGGTCCGGGACAACATCCTCGTTTTTGTCGAGGGTCCGGGACAACATCCTCGTTTTTGTCGAGGGTCCGGGACAACATCCCCGTTTTTGCCGAGGGTCCGGGACAACATCCTCGTTTTTGTCGAGGGTCCGGGACAACATCCCCGTTTTTGTCGAGGGTCCGGGACATCATCCTCGTTTTTGTCGAGGGTCCGGGACAACATCCTCGTTTTTGTCGATGTTGATCTGGTCCTGATTTTGACGGCCCTGACCGACGCGCCTCAAAGAGTTTTATGGTTCCCTATCTAGCGAGTGTACTTGTCTTCTATAGCAAGGGTACTGGTTCTGTATTGCAGGGTTCGGAGAGTGAGAACGAGAGTGTACGATCGGACCCGCATTCATTCGTGAACCATTACGCCAACGTTAACGATACGCTACGGCAGTCATGGAAACGGCAGAAACCTAAACGGAACTATTCCAGCTATACTGACAGCGAACCGGAAGGTAAGAAACGGGTTCGGTGTTTTTCCCCTCCTAACGCTAGCCACTCACGAATCAATTAGACCTGACAGGTACACCTGATCAGGTCTAACTAATACCTGATGAGCACACACACTGACAGGTGTACCTGACAGGTACGACTGAAAAAGTACGTCTGTCAGGTCTACCTGATACCTGGTGAGCACACACACTATCAGGTAGACCTGATCTACCTGTCTTGTAAGCGCTACGGCGCGAGTTTGATTCCCGCACGGGGCAACCTTTATCCTGACCAGATGAGGTTTGTTCCCGGAACTACAGGTGAAAGAACTCTTCACTCTGCCAGCCTAGTTGGTAGTGCGTCTTCTAAATATTCCCACTGTTCTCTGCAAAGGTGAATAACAATCCCTAATGAAATTTGTATCTTACTTTTAGAAGTAGGTAGGTATCTATTATAAAGATTTTTTCGAGGTTTGATGGAGGGAACTTTAAACTACCGAGGTCTTATGGTCCCGAAAAATCGAAGAGCGAAGCAAAAACAGGATAGGAGAAAGCCAGCCGTTCCGAGAACGAACCTTATCTGCTTACTTAGAATGAAGTCCCCCCCCCAAAAGAACCCTAAACTTGGAGGGATAATTTGGGTCATTATCATTGTAATCATTCTGTAGAATCTGTACCTGTAGTAGTACAACCAACTGCAAAACGTTAGGTACCTATGTATGTATGTACCTAGGTACATAGTTCCTTAGTAAACCTACTCACTGTAACCATTTACCCACCATTTAGTGAGCATAGTACCTAGTAATTATTGAGTATTTTTCTTCTTGGTAGATTACAGAGGTGAGCAGGAGAGCATAATATTTTTCTGTTTGAACATCTTGGTTGAGCATAAAGCAGAAAATTGAAGAAACAGTTAAAAAAAGTAAAATCGCTTAAACTGAGATTACCGGGTGTTTAAACATACATAAGTCAGCAGGGACCGCACGTTGAAGACAGCAGTCCACAATGGATCAAAGAAGTTGAGCAACGTTGCGCGTTGTTGGTATCTGGATGGGTGACCATCTAATCGCGTGCTGCTGGCTTTTCCCGGCCGCTCAGGCTGGGTGAGGTTAATGTGAGGAGGCCGCTAGCTTGTAGCCAAATGGAGGGTAGAACCCCGTTACCCAAAACCCTAAGGCCGGCCAATCAACACTCTCTCAGTCAGACAGACCTAGGTCAGTCACACCACCGAAACGTATGTAGTAAATAAAGCTCCCGACTTCTAGGGCCCTCCTCAGACAGCCTGAAGACTGAAGTCTGTTTTTCCGCCACACACATTCCGGCGGTTTTACAGACGGAGCGTGAATGACCGGCCTCAGCAGTTATGTCCGGCGCTGGATATCAGTGACCTCTAAAGTGTCTCTGTTTTTCCAACCTTACCAGCCTAGTTAGCTTAGTTGGTAGTGCGTCTGCCTTGTAAGCGCTAGGCCGCGGGTTCGATTCCCGCCCGGGGCGGATTTTGTCCTGATGGGATAATGTTCGTTCTCGGAACGGCTGGCTTTCTCCTATCCTGTCTTCCTTCTCTCTTCGATTTCGGGACGATAAGACCATAGCAATATTACAGTTCCCTCTGTCAAACCTCTTAAAAAAAAAAAATGAAAAAAATATTTTTCAACCACATAATATTAACTAGCTTCACGGAGCAGATCATGGAGTATGCTGGCACAGATTCCTACAGCGAGCTGAAGAGATTAACCCAAGACAGAGAAGCATGGAGAAGAGTTGCCAACCAATCCTTGGGTTGAGATGATAGATAGAGAGAGTATTGACTAGCAGTGAGCTCTAGAAGTGTCTCAATTTTTTGACCACCCGGTAGTAACTACAATCCTACAGCATTGCTAATAATAGATATCCCGTCACAATATTATAGCTATCTCTATCTCTGTCATCTAGTGCCTAAACATTAAGAAGTAGGTACATATACAGTAGGGTTGCTAGACGTCCCGTATTTCCCGGGACGTCCCGTATTTTGGGCACTTTTCAAAATGTCCCGTACGGGACACGCGTGTCCCGTATTTTCCACAGTTTCACCTCTCCTCCGGTAATTAATCTTTACCAATGTAACAAATTGAAATTTTCTGTAGCACGCCGGATTTGAACCCCGGTCTCCTGATTTACACTATCTCTTGCGCACAATTTTACCAATATCTCAATGGTAAAAAAGATTTTGTCAAAAAATACAGTGTAACCAAAAATTAATATGAGAAGTGAATAATTTTTAATTTCTAATTTCATTAATAAATCTGAAGAAAAAACAGTTGATTTTTAAAAATTGAGTGTTTTTTTTTTTCTTCCAAAAATTGCAGGGTGAGGGCTAGGGGGATAAAACCATAGCAGTTACAGTTCCCTCTGTCAAACCTCTTAAAAAAATGATGATGATAATAATAAAATTGATCTCCGGCCCAAATTTCATCACTGTAAGGGGGCGTGCTCTCGATATGTAAAATGTTTTTTTAAGAATATTTTATTTGACAGAGCGTGGTCGGAACGCCAAATAAATCATCGACAAAGAACTTTCGAAACCTCTGTCTCCGTTGGAAGACAGAGCTTAGTGGAAGTCCCCACTTTTCGGGTTCACTGAGCATTTTCTCTCACGTAACTTTGATGGGGGCAAAAAACTGATTTTAAGGGGTTAATTTCTTTTGGGGCACTTTTAGTTTGAACACCCAGTAGGTATAGCTATGTATCTAGTAGCTAAGCGATAAGTACAATTTATACATAGGTAGCTAAACATCTATTCTAGCTAAACAATAATAAGTAACTAGTTGTCAGTCTTGTAAGCATTCAGAATGTCTGACTATTATGAGGAGTCATGCTCTCTGAACATCCTCTCTAAATAAAAATAATGCTCACACCAGATCTGTCAATCTGCTAATTCGTGGGTAGATACTCGTAGGTACCTAGGTACATACTTAATACCTAGGTACATTTTAATATATAACGCGAATAATTTTGGTTAAGGAAAACTATGTAGGCTTTATTTTCTGCTAAATCCCTTTTATTCTCTTTAATCTTGTAATAAAGAATTCCAACTATGTATTAATACACAAAACATAGACAGTTGGAAAAAAAACTCTTGAAAATTTACCTCCGAACATTTGAATTGGCACAAACTGTCAGGCCAGTTTGATAGGATTGGCACAAACCGCATAAGCTCGGGCCATTGGCCGTTCCAGACACGTCAGGATGGAGTCAAATGGCACAAATGAAGATTTCAGCAAAAGCTTCCTTGGGCTGGATTTCAGCACTCAGCAGGTAATTATACCTAAATAATATACATATTAGACCAGCCACTCACTATCAGGTAGACCTGACAGGTACAGCGGAAAAGGTTCACCTGTCAGGTCTACCTGATGAGCACACATACTATCAGGAAGACCTGACAGACGGACGTGATCAGATGTACCTGATGGTGGCCAAAAGTTCAATAGAGCGCAGCTCTTTATTGATATATTCGTAGTTTTGTTTACAATAGTTCCATATAAATTACAAATTAAAAAATTGTTGACATGTCACCACTGGCGAATCTGTACCTCAGTTCGAGTGGGCGTTTGACAACCTGCAGGTTGATGGTTTGATACTCTGGTGCTCATCCTAATTTGGACATGACGACGTTGGATGAGTCACCCAAGTCCGGTGTTTGGACTGTTGGGTTGTAGAACGTGGGAACGGATACCTCAGAAGAGGGCCGTATTTAGGGCAGGCGAGCTCTATTTTCCTCCTTTACTGTAGCCAGACTCCGAAAATTTGGAGCATCCACACTATTCCACACCCTCGATACATCACTGCTTGGATGACCGGGCCTTCCCCTCGAGAAAATCCTGGATATGGCCCTGCCTTAGGAACCCAAATATGATTTGCTTAGACTTGGAGCTTAGGAAGATTAATATAAATTTAATGAACAAGTAATTCACGACTGGTTTTTTTTTTTTTTTTTTTTTTTTTTTTGGGGAAAAAATGAAAAGGTTCACCTGTCAGGTCTACCTGATGAGCACACATACTATCAGGAAGACCTGACAGACGGACGTGATCCGATGTACCTGATGGTGAGTGGCTGGCCAAAAGTTCAATAGAGCGCAGCCCTTTATTGATATACCTACTCGTAGTTTTGTTTACAATAGTTCCATATAAATTACAAATTAATAATAGAAAGTAAAAATTGTTGACATGTCACCACTGGCGAATCTGTACCCCAGTTCGAGTGGGCGTTTGACAACCTGCAGGTTGATGGTTTGATACTCTGGTGCTCATCCGAATTTGGACATGGCGGCGTTGGATGAGTCACACAAGTCCGGTGTTTGGACTGTTTGGGTTGTAGAACGTGGGAACGGATACCTTAGAAGAGGGCCGTATTTAGGGAGAGCGAGCTCTAACCTACCTATAACTTTCCTAGTTTGTCCAAATAGTCGACCGGCCGTGCTTGTTTGTCCAAATAGTCGACCGGCCGTCCTTGCTTGTCCAAATTGTCGACCGGCCGTCCTTGCTTGTCCAAATAGTCGACCGGCCGTCCTTGCTTGTCCAAATAGTCGACCGGCCGTCCTTCTGAGCCCACTCCTGTCCATCAAGGTTCAGAGGTACCTCTATTATCAGTTCAGAGTTATCAGTCCATTGGTACTCCACCAGTCAGTACATTTTATAGAACTAGTCAGTCCATTTTGGTACTCCACTGGTTTATTGGTACTCACTAGTTTAGTACTCAGGTAATCGTGAACCAGAACGGACCTAACAGTTAGATCGGAGTGATAGTTCAGTTTAGTGATAGTGTAGCTCTCGTAAAAAGGTGAAATAAGTAATTCTGGAAACAACTTTTTGCTGCGTATTTTTTTTTTTTTTTTTTTTTTTTCCTTAAAAAAAGGGAAAAATTATCTATAAAACTCCGTGAATAAGTACAATTTGGTACATATATGACTACCTAAGATAAAATTTGGTACAAATATGACTACCTAATCAGAGGTACGTATATACCTATACCTGCTGTTTGCTGTAGCAAATTAAATGAACTTTGCGCTTTAATTTTGCTAGAACCGGCCTAGTTCGCTTGGAGGGTAGTACGTCTACCTTGTAAATGCTAGGATGCGGGTTCGATTCCCAATCAGGACGGATTTTATCCTATACAGATCAGGTTCGTTTTCGGAATGGCTGGTGCCTTTCTCCTATCCTCTCTTTCTTCTCTCTTCCATTTGGGGACGACAAGACCTCTGCAGTTGCAGTTCTCTCCATGAAACCTCTTAAAAAAAGATAAAGTAACCCGCAAATAGAGCAAAGTGGAGAGACATCACCTTCTCCCATAGAAGGCGCAACTTATGAATGAATGAACCCGCAAATATAAACCACATAATCAAACATCTTGGGAACCAGGCGTAAAATAACTTACCATCAGGGTTTCAATTTTCAATATTAGTACCTATTCCTAACTGTCTACATACATAGATGAGTAGGTACCTATGTACATGTATAACCTTTCGCTTTAGCAGGTATCCGTGTTGAGGAAATACTGACCCATAAGGAGAATGTCTTCACAGAGCCCCGCCAAGTCAAAACAGTTTGATAAGAAAGTTACCTATTGAACTTTTTGATAAAGGAATTATTACGTTATTTCCTTTTTCTAAGTACCTAACCTACCTATGACTTTCCTTGTTTGTCCAAATTGTCGACCGGCCGTCCTTGCTTGTCCAAATTGTCGATCGGCCGTCCTTGTTTGTCCAAATTGTCGACCGGCCGTCCTTGCTTGTCCAAATAGTCGACCGGCCGTCCTTGCTTGTCCAAATAGTCGACCGGCCGTCCTTATCATCATTAATAATGGAAGCTGCCTGCAAAATTTGAGCGACCTGTGGCTAAAGGTAAAGTCGTGACAAGCGCTAGTTCCTTTTGAGCGTTTTCCCTGTATAGCCCTAAATAGCGGAACTTTGGTCCGGAATACCGGCCGAACCGTACCTTCTGGAAACAAGGCTCTGTGGCAAGTTCGAGGGACTTTGGCGGAAATCTAAAAGCCTGAAAGTTGCGAACTCTTTTGAGCTTTTTCAAAGATTTGGCGTTAAATAGCGGCCGAACCGTAGGTAGTAAAACAAAAAATTTCCGTGGCAACAAAATTCGGTCTTCTTCCATCAATTTTTTAGGCAGATTCTCATCACTTTCCGTTTCACATGATTTTTTTCCGAGGGTTTGATAGACTCTCATATAGTCCCGACATTATAGTGAAGGACAAGATCGGAGAAAGCCAGCCGTTCCCAGAACAAACCCTATCTTATGAATAAAATCTTGTTTTCCGTTATGTTTCAGAGAATTTCTCTAGTGAGTAGTTTCGCGTGCTCTCTATTTCTCGGTGACTACGCCCCTATTGATTGGTCAGATGGATCTGGTATGAATCTGCTTGACATTAGCACCAAACGATGGTGTCCGGAATTACTAGAGGTGAGTTTAACGAGATGAAGAGACTATGCAACAGATGGGGCTGAACGACTGGGAGGAGTTGACACAACATAGAGTTCTTTGGAGGCAAGCAGTCTGGTCGGCACGGGATTCACATATCCCTAAACATTCTATACAACAGATGGGGGCTGAACGACTGGGAGGAGTTGACACAACATAGAGTTCTTTGGAGGCAAGCAGTCTGGTCGGCACGGGATTCACATCTCCCTAATACGCCATCGGTGTGAGTGTGAGTTTAACACTGTGAATACAGCCCAGCTTGGAGGGTAGCGCGCCTGCCTTCTAATTTTAGCGCGACGGATTTTAGCCTCAACAGATAGGGTTCGTTTTCGGAACCGCTAGATTTCTCCCATCCTGTCCTCCTTCTTTCTTCGCTTTCTGGACGATAAGACCTTAGCAATTACAGACGTTTTTCGATACCAACCACGCACAACGTTGCTTAACTTCAGTGGTTCATCAGAAACTGGTGTATTCAATGTATTATCGCCGTGCCCCTGGCTTGTGATGAGTTTGATACTTCGATCTCTACTCGTATATAAAGCAAGATCTGTAAGTTTTCAGGCAGTGTCCAAAGAAAGGTTGGAATTATCCGGTGAAATTAAGTTTGTTGTAGCCAGCCTAGTTAGCTCAGTTGGTAGTGCGTCTGCCTTGTAAGCGCTAGGCCACGGGTTCGATTCCCGCCCGGGGCGGATTTTATCCTGATGGGATGATGTTCGTTCTCGGAACGGCTGGCTTTCTCCTATCCTGTCTTCCTTCTCTCTTCGATTTCGGGACGATAAGACCATAGCAGTTACAGTTCCCTCTGTCAAACCTCTTAAAAAAAAAAAAACCTACGTCAATAGTTTGAAGAGACGCCCGGCATAAATCAACACGGAACAGAGTTTTGGTTAAAGGGTTAAAGAGTTATGGAGGTTTTTTTTTCGTTTTTAGGTGCCTTAAGGGCTAAATTTGGAATTAGTCATTTGCTTATTAGTTATAAAGGTGTGTCCAAAGATAGTCGACCGGCCGTCAATCGATATTGATCAACGAGGTAAATCTATGTCGTCAAGGCAGTGTGTATGGTTCAGTCGACATCGATCGAGAGTCGGTCGATCAGGTGGGCGAGAAGAGACACAAGACTTCCCATTTAGGTGCTGGGTCAACTCGAAAACACCAGAAAGTAACCTGTTGAAATATTGACAATCGAAAATACGAGTGCAAATTTTTTGTCGATGGTAACCCGGAACCTTATTCTTCTTTTTACCTACATGTGATGCTAATTCTTTTTTCCTTCTTTCTTTATTGTCATCCCACTTCTGACCCTCTTCAGCAACATGGCACAGTGTACTGGAACCGTGGTTTTGTCCAAACAGTTGACCGGCCGTCCTTGTTTGTCCAAATAGTCGACCGGCCGTCGATCGCCGAGGAGAAACTATGTTATCGAGGCAGTGTGGCCGGTTCAGTCAACGTCAATCGACGGCCAGACAAACCTTTATAAACCAACCTGACAAGTATATTAAGTCCGCCATACACGTTCAGACTCTCTGACAGAAGGCTGTGCGTGAGTGACTAGCCTTAGTAATATGTACCTAGTAATATGTGTCACATGCCTCGGTGGCGTAGTGGTCAAGACGCTCGCCTGGTAATCAGGAGGGCGTGGGTTCGATCCCAGCCGAGGTATGGAATTTTATCCTCATTTAATTGAGAATTTGACCACATAATAATGGAGCTCTAAGGGTTAGGTGGTAGAGAACGCCTAAGGCGTTAACCTCGCCTAGTGGTTGCCTTCCACTCAAGAGTCTATTATTATTATTAATAATATGTAGAGAGGTCCAAATTTTAAGGTGGTAGACTGGGCCAAGCAATTAGATGAACGCTTTTAAGTGCGGTGCACTTCTCTCTGATCTTTTTTTTTTTTTTTGGGGAAAAAATTTAATTTTTTGATTTTAACTGTGGTTTTTTTCGGGGGCATTTGCTGTGACATACAGGGACTTTATACCTTTAGGGCCCTCCGTTCACACTGCACAGTTTTTTACTGCGACGTTTTTTTACTGTCCCGTTTTTTTACTGGGACAGATTTTATTTTTCAAGTGGCGCATGCATTTAAATTGATGTGTTCACATTAACCAACGTTTACTGTCCAACAGTAAAAAAACCGTCGAACAGTAATTTGTACTGTCCTCTTGTCACTAGAATCTGTTCTGCCGTTCAACAGTAAAAAACCGTTGATGATTCAGTGGCGCTTGTAATTGAATGAGCGTGTTCACACTTGAACGCTCTGAACGTTGTCCGTCCGCTTTTTTTCTTGTCTCAACAGGTCTCAGTTCAAGTGGTAATCAACTGAACGGGACGTTTTTTTACTGTCTAGTGTAAGACCTTAGCAGATAGGTACAGATCAATCCATCAAACCTCTTAGGCCGGCGGCCACAAAGTGAGTTAAAACTCCGTATAAGTTTTAATCTCGGTTTAAGCCATATGATTGGCTGAAATTTTTGGAATTTTCAAAAATCTGATTGGTTGATTAAAAAAAAAAAATCAAAATTTTCAACGAATAAGATTTTTTAATCCGAGATTAAAACTTGAACCGGGTTTAAATTTACTTTGTGGCCCCCGGCCTTAAATAATAATAATAATAAAATCGGATAATTGACTTGTAAATTAAGAGTTCGTAGGTGAAAAACTAACTTTCATTCCCCTTGTTCCAGAACCCACAATGGCGTTATCCGAGGACCAGACAAGCACACTGTGACGGCGCCCACACTCATGTGGGTGAAAGCTTTGGACATCCTCCTAGATCAGCTTAGAGTGGAGGGCGCAGACTTTGGTAAACTGGTGGCGCTCTCTGGAACTGGACAGGTAAGTTAAAGGGTTAAAGAGTTATGGAGGTTTTTTTTTTCGTTTTTAGGTGCCTTAAGGGCTAAATTTGGAATTAGTTATTTGCTTATTAGTTATAAAGGTGTGTCCAAAGATAGTCGACCGGCCGTCAATCGATATCGACCAACGAGGTAAATCTATGTCGTCAAGGCAGTGTGTATGGTTCAGTCGACATCGATCGATAGTCGGTCGATCAGGTGGGCGAGAAGAGACACAAGACTTCCCATTTAGGTGCTGCAACTCGAAAACACCAGAAAGTAACCCGTTGAAATATTGACAATCGAAAATACGAGTGCAAATTTAAACCTTATTCTTCTTTTTACATGCGATGCTAATTCTTTTTTCCTTCTTTCTTTATTGTCATCCCACTTCTGACCCTCTTCAGCAACATGGCACAGTGTACTGGAACCGTGGTGCAAGGTCCGTGCTTCGATCCCTGGACCCGGCACATTTTCTCCACTCCCAGCTTGCCTCCTGTTTCTCCATCTCTCACTCTCCCGTGTGGATGGACGCCTCGACAACACAACAATGCCGCCAACTAGAGGCGGCTGTCGGCGGCCCAGAGGTAAGTTTTTTTTTAATTAATATTAGTTTTTATTTTTTTTTTTTTATTATTATTTTTTTGAGGAGCCCTGGTCAATCTACCTCAAGGCCACATTCTAGCCAACCCTGTAATATCGGATGAATACATGCTATTGCTTTGCTTCAAGAATGGGTCCCTGACGAGGGAGAGAATTCGCGACCAGTGTGCAGGGGGGCAGTGGGATATTTTCAACAAGTTCCTGGATAGTACGCCGCGTGGGAATTTTGGCAATATGGGTGAGTCAAAAGGGAGGAAATTTTGAAAATATGGGTCAGCGGAAAGGGAAATTAAATTGGTAAGTTATGAATAAAGGGGAAAAGACATAGGTCCTTGGGAAAAGAAACCAATCGAGAGGGAAAAAAACTACTACATAATTATTATTTAATGAGGGAGAGGAGGAATGAATGATAAATATGAAAAGGCACTAAATCAGTATGGGGGATAAATTGAAAAGGGACAAATAGAAGAAAGGAAAAGGGGGGGAAAACGGACTTGAAAAGGGAATCTTACCTACTCAAGAGGCTGGGAAATTTAGGAAAACGAGGATTTTTTTTTTTATTTTATTTTTTTAAATTGTTAACATTATTTATTCTTTTAATTTTTAATTTACCTTGTTTTTCTTCAATTTGTACTCATTACCCTTTTTTCTCGCCCATTTCCCACCAGGTATTTTCTACGACGCGCAAGAGATTCTGCCCTGGGCGCCACCCGGGGACTATCGCTACGACAAAGCGGACCAGCCCATCCCCAAGTTCACCTCCCTGGAGACCGAAATCCGCGCCCTGGTTGAAGGCCAATTTCTCGCCAAACGCGTGTTCGCGGAGCGGCTGGGACTTCGAATGTGCGCCGGTTCGAGAATACTGGCCACGGGCGGTGGCGCTAGTAACAAATGTCTGCTTCAGGTGTTGGCGGATATATTTAATGCCCCTGTGTATACACTGGTAAGCTTTACCTTTCTTTAACTCTAACCCTTTGATAAACCTTTCAAGGGATTTTTTCAAAGAGGTTTACTTTTTAAAGAGCTAAAGATTTTTTCAAAGAGGTTTGATAGAGGGAACTGTAAATGCTAAGGTCTTATCGTCCCGAAATTTAAGAGAGAAAGACAGGATAGGAGAAAGCCAGCCGTTCCGAGAATGAACATTATCCGTTCAGGATAAAATCCGCCCTGGTCGGGAATCGAACCCGCGACCTAGCGCTTACAAGGCAGACGTGCTACCAACCAAGCTAACTAAGCTGGCTATGTTCTTTTCGTGTTCAGCCATAGCATCAGTCAGTTATATCCAAATTGATTTAATACATTCTCTTTTTTTTTCCTCTTTCCAGGATGGTGTGGATTCAGCCAACTTAGGAGCGGCCTACAGGGCCAAACACTGTCACGACTGTCTACAATCAAAACTCTCACAATCATCTACCACCCCGTATAGCTCACAATCAAAAGACTCCCAACTTACTAGCCCATCCGAAGTGAATCAGCAAACTAACCCATTCCGAGACAACCAAAATACTACCCCATCTGGAGACTTTTCAAATACTAACCCATTCCTAGATGACCTGTCAAGCAATCAAAATACTAGCCCTACAAAAGACTTACTGAGCGTACAAGAAAACCAGAATTCTAGCCCAACAAAAGACTCAGTGGACGGACAAGACAACCAAAGTACTACCCCATCTAAAGACCCACTGAACGGGCGGGAAAATACCTCAGCTGAATCCCTCGATGAAAGCCCACTACAAGAAAACAGCACTGACCAACAAGCTAAAGACACTAACCAAGAGACTGATGAAACCTCCCAACACACTTCACAACCGAAAGACGCGATTTCAGAAGTTATTGGATCCAATACAGAGCTGGAGGTTGTTGACCCCAAGGCTGGTGCAGTAAAAGAAAATGAGGATGGATTTGGTCTGCCAAGTTTCTTTGAATCAACAGCGTGTGCACCGCCTGCTAAGCTCTTGTGTAGCCCCTACCCTGATGCTGGCAAGGTAAGAAATTTTACTTTCTATTACCTGTTCCTACTTAGTCTGTGGGGGGGGGGGGGACTTTAAACAGGGAGTATACTAGCCTGAACTTCCCTTGCTTAAAAAAAAAAAATCAGCAGTCAGGCTAATGCAATCACCCTAGTTAGGGCTGATTGAGAGGCTGACCTGTTGTTACACTTCCCACTATCGAACCTCTTTTTAAAAATACATATAGATAATAATTTCACCATTTTGTCACTTGTTTCAGATCTACGACCCAATGGTGGAGAGATTCAAGACTATCATTCAGAAGTTTGAGCAGAACCAAGAGAATGTTATCAAAAATAACTAATAATCAAGATTCTTTGTTTACGTAATGGCTAATCGCTGATCAGAGTGATCAGCAATAGCATTATTTTTTCAATGACAGATAACCAATAACTGACGTTAAAACCTAAACCATCATTTACAAGCTAACCTTCAAAGCTACATATAATATTTTGGGTTCAAATTCCCAAACAATTGGGTCTAAAATTTCAGTCGAAACATCTGGAAATGAACCCCTTCCGTTTGTCAGGATATTATCTCAATCACTGACCGGATTGAAGGTCTTCATTTTGAGACATGAATATTTAACATGAAAAAAATGACTTTGGGTTTTAAAAACTCAACAGTAATATTATTTGCAAAATCTAGTCTGTAATTTATTGACAAAATAAATCTTTTTACTATTTTATTCATCGGTATCTTAAAGATAATAATAAAATAAATCCATGATTTTTTCACTTTTTTTGAAATCGATATTTTTATTTCATTTTAATTTTCGTGAGTAATTTTGAACTGGATTCTATTAGTTAACTGACAGTTAACGGTGGTCCGAGCGTAAGAACTTGTTCCTTGGTCAATTTTTCCAATAAATACCATCGATGACGATAAAATTCCATGCCTGGGTTTTGGTCCTCTCTGTTTTTAGCCTAAGAAAAACAGTTTTTTTCTCTCTCAAAGCGAGACAGCAGGACTAGAGGGTCAAAAGTGGGACTGTACCGCCGAAAGCGAACGTTTGATCACTATGAAAGCAGTAGTCATTGTTCTCATTGCTTTTTTGAACACAATATGGGCAAGTTGTTTTGCTAGTCATCACAACCTAATTCATGCTCTCAATATACAGCATGTTGTGTCTGATAATAGTCAACCACTTGCTAATTACCACAAGTTACACATTTTCAAAAATACCATTATATGTATGTACCACATTTCAACTGTTTTCTCCCTATGTACGTCTAGGCTCCAGGGTTACCATAAACAGCTGGTATTTTAGCTTGCGGGAATAAAGGCTATTTGTATTTTCACTCTCGAAAAAATCGGGATACGGACTTCAGGGGTTAATTTCCACGGGTCATCAAAAAGTTGAACACCCATGAAAAAGTTCTCTCTTCTATTTCCAGGCATGGTTCTCAAACAGGGTGACGTGGCCATCAGTCTCGGCACGAGTGACACCCTGTTCCTAACGTCGCCTGCCCTGGTCAATCTACCCCAGGGCCACATCTTAGCCAACCCTGTAATTTCGGACGAGTACATGCTATTGCTATGCTTCAAGAATGGGTCCCTGACGAGGGAGAGAATTCGCGACCAGTGTGCGGGGGGGCAGTGGGATATTTTCAACAAGTTCCTGGATAGTACGCCGCGTGGGAATTTTGGCAATATGGGTGAGTTAAAAGGGAGGGAATTTTGGCAATATGGGTCGGCGAAAAGGGAAATTAAATTGGTAAGTTATGAATAAAGGGGAAAAGACATAGGTCCTTGGGAAAAGAAACCAATCGAGAGGGGAAAAAAACTACTACATAATTATTATTTAATGAGGGAGAGGAGGAATGAATGATAAATATGAAAAGGCACTAAATCAGTATGGGGGATAAATTGAAAAGGGACAAATAGAAGAAAGGAAAAGGGGGGGAAAACGGACTTGAAAAGGGAATCTTACCTACTCAAGAGGCTGGGAAATTTAGGAAAACGAGGATTTTTTTTTTTATTTTATTTTTTTAAATTGTTAACATTATTTATTCTTTTAATTTTTAATTTACCTTGTTTTTCTTCAATTTGTACTCATTACCCTTTTTTCTCGCCCATTTCCCACCAGGTATTTTCTACGACGCGCAAGAGATTCTGCCCTGGGCGCCACCCGGGGACTATCGCTACGACAAAGCGGACCAGCCCATCCCCAAGTTCACCTCCCTGGAGACCGAAATCCGCGCCCTGGTCGAAGGCCAATTTCTCGCCAAACGCGTGTTCGCGGAGCGGCTGGGACTTCGAATGTGCAGCGGATCGAGAATACTGGCCACGGGCGGTGGGGCTAGTAACAAATGTCTGCTTCAGGTGTTGGCGGATATATTTAATGCCCCTGTGTATACACTGGTAAGCTTTACCTTTCTTTAACTCTAACCCTTTGATAAACCTTTCAAGGGATTTTTTCAAAGAGGTTTACTTTTTAAAGAGCTAAAGATTTTTTCAAAGAGGTTTGATAGAGGGAACTGTAAATGCTAAGGTCTTATCGTCCCGAAATTTAAGAGAGAAAGACAGGATAGGAGAAAGCCAGCCGTTCCGAGAATGAACATTATCCGTTCAGGATAAAATCCGCCCTGGTCGGGAATCGAACCCGCGACCTAGCGCTTACAAGGCAGACGTGCTACCAACCAAGCTAACTAAGCTGGCTATGTTCTTTTCGTGTTCAGCCATAGCATCAGTCAGTTATATCCAAATATTGATTTAATACATTCTCTTTTTTTTCTCTTTCCAGGATGGTGTGGATTCAGCCAACTTAGGAGCGGCCTACAGGGCCAAACACTGTCACGACTGTCTACAATCAAAACTCTCACAATCATCTACCACCCCGTATAGCTCACAATCAAAAGACTCCCAACTTACTAGCCCATCCGAAGTGAATCAGCAAACTAACCCCTGTTCTTATAATATAAGATAGACCTTATGTGAAGTTATGTGTAAAGTAGACACTTTTTTGCTGTTTTGACTTCAGATTTGAATTTTTCACAACTTTTTACGTAGGAATCGAACTTTCAATTGAATCATATCCTCCATTTAGGTTAAAATGTGAGAAAAAGAAGTTTCATTGCTTTTAACATTTTGCAGCTCTATGAAATATTGAAACATCTTCTAAATTGGACTCTACGCTTTACGGGTCTGTGTCATAATCATAACATGCCCATACCATAAGTATGTCTTTCATCAGATGTGGGCGAGAAGAGACACAATACTTTACATTTAGGTGCTGGTTCACGACGAGAAAATAACCCGTTGAAATATTTTGCAAAATGAAATTATTTTGAGAGAAAAATAGCGGTAAAAATAAAAACTGTCGAGAAAAACAGTGGTAAAAATAAAAACTGTTGAGAAAAACAGTGGTTAAAAATAAAAACTGTCGAGAAAAACAGTGGTAGAAATAAAAAAAATCGTCCAGAAAAATAGTGGTAAAAATAGCTAAAAAGTCCAATTTTGTCAATGGTGGGCGTCGAACACAGGTCCTTCTATACGGCAACCTCCACAACACTTACCTTAGACAAGAACACCTGTTCCGGTATCAAACTCTCCTCAGACCGAATCTTCTTTCCCACGGGCTCTGGTATCACACTAGAAAAGAGAAAAAGAAAAGGGGAATCAACTTACATCCAAATGCAGTTTCTGCTTCCCAGCCGGCATACCAATCAGGTCGTGTATTTGAGACTTGAGTGCTGTGACAGAGGTTCTCAAATCCAGGGACAGGGAGAGGGTTTGTCCGTTCAGTTTCCACTCGGGCTTGTCCGTCATGTTGGGAACCACTACGTTGAAGGTTACGTTCGGGGTGGCCATCTATAGGAGAAAGGAAAAAATAAATTAATTATAATTATTAATATTTATTTGTAATATTATGGTACAATTAGTGATGGGTAAATACCCGGGTACTTATTTTTGGGGTAAATACCCTGGGTACTTATTTTTGGGGTAAATACCCTGGGTATTTACCCGGGTAAATACCCAATTTTTATAAATAGGTACCCGGGTATTTTCAAGAAGCGCCTCAGTCGAATTGTGCCCGGGAAATTAAAAAACAATCAAGTGACGATGTTTTCTGTTTATTTTTCTTCTTTTTTTTAAATACCCATTTTTTATTTACCCACCCAGTGGGTATTTACCCACGACCCATCACTAGGTACAATAGACCTTATGGGAAGTTATGTGTAAAGTAGACACTTTTTTGCTGTTTTGACTTCAGATTTGAATTTTTCACAACTTTTTACGTAGGAATCGAACTTTCATTTGAACCATTTCCTCCATTTAGGTTAAAATGTGGGAAAAAGAAGTTTCATTGCTTTTAACATTTTGCAGCTCTATGAAACATTGAAACATCTTCTAGATTGGACACTATGCTTTACGGGTCTGTGTCATAATCACAACATGCCCATACCATAAGTATGTTTTTCATCAGATGTGGGCGAGAAGAGACACAATACTTTACATTTAGGTGCCGGTTCACGACGAGAACACCAGAAAATAACCAGTTGAAATATTTGCAAAATGAAATTATTTTGAGAGAAAAACGGTGGTAAAAATAAAAACTGTCGAGAAAAACAGTGGTAAAAATAAAAACTGTTGAGAAAAACAGTGGTAAGAATAAAAACTGTCGAGAAAAACAGTGGTAGAAATAAAAAAATCGTCCAGAAAAATAGTGCTAAAAAGTCCAATTTTCTTTGTCAATGGTGGGCGTCGAACACAGGTCCTTCTATATGGCAACCTCCACAACACTTACCTTAGACAAGAACACCTGTTCCGGTATCAAACTCTCCTCAGACCGAATCTTCTTTCCCACGGGCTCTTCATCCAGCTGAGGCTCAGGGGCGGGGTGTTTTCGGCCCATAGGGGGGCCTGGGGGTCCCCCTACAGGGGGCCCTGGAGGGCCGGGGCCCATGGAGGGAGGAGGGGGCGGTACAAAGCCCGGAGGCAGGCCAGGGGGTTGGGGAGGCCCTGGCTGAAATCCGGCTGGAGTGACCTGAAATGAAGGACAAGGTTGATGTTATGAATTTTATTCGGTACACTTAGGCCAGCCACTCCTGATCAGGTGTACCTGTCAGGTCTACCTGATAGTGAGAGGCTGGTCTTATACCAACCTCAGTGGTGTAGTGGTTAATACGGTGGACTTTGGAACTGGAGGTTGGTGGTCGAGTCCAAGTCAAGTCATGAAATTGTTGATACAAATGTCGGAATATTTGACCACAAGACAATTTTTAACCCGTCATAAAATTTATCGAGGAACAATATTTCTGACAAGCATTTATGGGGGAGATAAGTGTTCAAGTTAGTACAATATCTATTTATTAGGTAGGTATTTGTATTTTTATTTCTTTATTCAACTCCTAGTCTAAAACTGTAGAATCCTCCTAGTCTAAAACTTTAGAGTGATAGCTAAAGTTTTGTGTGTATTTGTGTGATTAATAAGCACTTAAGTACTATCACTCATATCTAAAATTCAACTACTTATAAGAGTGACTTACTATCATTCCAGGGGATATCATCATCATAGGGGGAGGAGCAGCAGGCACGGGGGATAAGTAACTTGGGAGAAAGGGTAGGAGAAAGCCAGCCGTTCCGAGAACGAACATTATCCCATCAGGATAAAATCCGCCCAGGGCGGGAATCGAACCCGCGGCCTAGCGCTTACAAGGCAGGTAATAAAACAAGTGACTTACTATCATTCCAGGGGGTATCATCATCATGGGGGGAGGAGGGGCTGGAACGGGGGGGATAAGTAACTTGGGAGATCGGAAGAGCGGTTCAGCAGGACAGGTGTTGGCGGATATATTTAACGCCCCTGTATATACACTGGTAAACTTTACCTTTCTTTAACTCTAACCCTTTGATAAAGCTTTCAAGGGATTTTTTTAAAGAGGTGTACTTTTTAAAGAGCTAAAGATTTTTTCAAAGTGGTTTGATAAAGGGAACTGTAAATGCTAAGGTCTTATCGTCCCGAAATTTAAGAGAGAAATAAGACAGGATAGGAGAAAGCCAGCCGTTCCGAGAATGAACATTATCCGTTCAGGATAAAATCCGCCCCGGGCGGGAATCGAACCCGCGGCCTAGCGCTTACAAGGCAGACGTGCTACCAACCAAGCTAATTAAGCTGGCTATGTTCTTTTCGTGTTCAACCATAGCATCAGTCAATTATATCCAAATTGATTTTAAACATTATCTTTTTTTTCCTCTTTCCAGGATGGTGTGGATTCAGCCAACTTAGGAGCGGCCTACAGGGCCAAACACTGCCACGACTGTCTACAATCAAAATTCTCACAATCATCTACCACCCCGTATAGCTCACAATCAAAAGACTCCCAACTTACTAGCCCATCCGAAGTGAATCAGCAAACTAACCCATTCCGAGACAACCAAAATACTACCCCATCTGGAGACTTTTCAAATACTAACCCATTCCTAGATGACCTGTCAAGCAATCAAAATACTAGCCCTACAAAAGACTTACTGAGCGTACAAGAAAACCAGAATTCTAGCCCAACAAAAGACTCAGTGGACGGACAAGACAACCAAAGTACTTCCCCATCTAAAGACCCACTGAACGGACAGGAAAATACCTCAGCTGAATCCCTCGATGAAAGTTCACTACAAGAAAACAGCACGGACCAACAAGCTAAAGACACTAACCAAGAGACTGATGAAACCTCCCAAAACACTTCACAACCAAAAGACGCGATTTCAGAAGTTATTGGATCCCATACAGAGTTGGAGGTTGTTGACCCCAAGGCTAGTGCAGTAAAAGAAAATGAGGATGGATTTGGACTGCCAAGTTTCTTTGAATCAACAGCGTGTGCACCGCCTGCTAAGCTGTTGTGTAGCCCCTACCCTGATGCTGGCAAGGTAAGAAATTTTACTTTCCATTACCTGTTCCTACTTAGTCTGTGGGAGGGGGAGCACTTTCTCTCACGTAACTTTGATGGGGGCAAAAAACTGATTTTAAGGGGTTAATTTCTTATGGGGCAGTTCTAGGTTGAACACCCGGTATAGCTAAGCGATAAGTACAAGTTATACCTACATAGGTAGCTAAACATCTATTCTAGCTAAACAATAATAAGTAAGTAGTTGTCAGTCTTGTAAGCATTCAGAATGTCTGACTATTATGACGAGTCATGCTCTCTGAACATCCTCTCTAAATAAAAATAATGCTCACACCAGATCTGTCAATCTACTAATTCGTGGGTAGATACCTCCTTCATACATTTTAATTTATAACACGGATAATTTTGGTTAAGATAGACGATATAGGATAGGATATATTAGGCTCTATTTTTTCCTGAATCTTTTTATTCTCGTTATGTATTCTTAGCTAAATCCCTTTAATCTTTGATAAGGAAATCCAACTTTTAATAGACAAAATATAAGACTCTTGAAAAATTACCTTTGAACATTAGAATCGGCAAAAAGTGCACAAACTATATTAGGCCGATCCGAAATAGTATTAGGTATGTATTAGTATTAGTATCCTTCGAACGTTCGAATTGGCACAAACTGTCAGGCCAGTTTGATAGGATTGGCACAAACCGTATAACCTCGGGCCATTGGCCGTTCCAGACACGTCAGGATGGAGTCAAATGGCACAGATGAAGATTTCAGCAAAAGCTTCCTTGGACTAGATTTCAGCACTCAGCAGGTAATTATACCTAAATAATATACATATTAGACCAGCCACTCACTATCAGGTAGACCTGACAGGTACAGCGCCCCACCCTTTTTAGGAGCTAGGAACTATCCCCAAATTAAATCAAATAATGTTGGTTCTCAAGAGGCAATAGTCTAATACCTTTCTCCTTTTGTTCTCATTTCAGAATTTGGCCAAAATCACAGGATCAATCGGATATGAACGATTTTCGGGAGCTCAAATATCAAAAATAGCCAAAACCAAACCAGGCGCTTATGAAAATACAGAGGTGAGTGCTTTCTTTTTTTTTTTTCAGATCTTCTTCAAGCAGCCCGTGACAAGAATGAATTAGCCATCACAATTGTCAACGTTCAGTAGAGTATGGCACCAAAAGAAGAGGTTTGAGAGGAGGACCTGTAACTACTAAGGTCTTATCGTCCCGAAACCGAAGAGAGAATGAGAACACGACAGCAGAAAAACAGCCGCACCGAAAACGAACCTTATCTGAAATCCGCCCCGGGCGGAAATCGAACCCCGCGACCTCCCGCTTAATACAATACGCTAAATTTTATGATTTGACTTGAACTCGAACCACCAACCTTCAGATTCAAAGTCCACCGTGCTAACACTACACCACTGAGGTTGGTTTTCCGTAAAATATTGATCATTAAGTTTTTGAACACCCTGTAAAGTGTCGGTTACCAAGACGAATTGCTTCACCCTGTAAAGTGTCGGTTTGTGTTCAGTTACCAAGACGAATTGTTTCGAAAGTTCAAAAGTATAGGTAATGATTCTGTACACCAAAGTAGATTTCTGCTGCATTAAGTTTGCTTCAAAAGTGAAAGTAATTTTTAAGTCAGTTAAAGTAACACTTATCTGGGCTAGAGATAGAGTGATAGTACAGTAGAACCTCGATTATTTCAACTCGAAAATCCATTGGTTTGGAGTTGAAATCTTTCAAAGGATAGGTATCCTATCTTATCAGAGGAAGAGATCATAGAAAGTGATCATTTCAACCTCGATCATTTCAACTACCCCTGGCCCCAATTAGTTGAAATAATCGAGGTCCTACTAAACTCAAAACTACTGAAATTATCGTTATTAGCCTAGTACAGACCGGAAACGTTTGTTTCACAACAGTTGCAAAGCAAATGTTTTTAATGTTGAGCAATTTTCGAGATTAGAAAGCCAGATTAAACCTAGTACCTACAGACCTACACACTTGAAGACAAAAATGTTTGAGAAACAATTCTGGAGAGTAAAAAAATTTGCGAAACAAACGTTTCGAATGTTGAGCCACTTTTAGAAAGCCAGAATCAAGTGGAACGGTTCTCCTGAAGGATCAAGATTAAACCTAGTAGGTACCTACACACTAAAAGACAAAAATGTTTCAGAAACAATTCTGGAGAGTAAAAAGTTGCTGGATTGTTGCAAGAAACATTTGGAAGAGACCAGACCAGAAAGTTGGATCCCAATAGCAAAAGTAGAAGTAAATCAAATTAATAGGGGAACACGGCGCAAACGGTACATCGGGGCAAAACGGTATTCCGCCCTTTTTAGGAGCTAGGAAGTATCCCCAAATTAAATCAAAATAATAATGTTGGTTCTCAAGAGGCAATAGTCTTAATACCTTTCACCTTTTGTTCTGGTTTCAGAATTTGGCCAAAATTACAGGATCAATCGGATATGAACGATTTTCGGGAGCTCAAATATCAAAAATAGCTCAAACCAAACCAGGCGCTTACGAAAATACAGAGGTGAGTGCTTTCTTTTTCAGGTTTTTTCCAAGTCCAGTAAGAAAATGCTCCTTTTTCTGATGAAAAACAAAAAGCAAAGCAAATCAAATTTTGGGGAGGATATTATCCCGAATAGCGGCCGAACCGTTCATTTCTTGAGGACCGGCCCGCGGACACTTTTGATCATCATTAATAATGGAAGCTGTCTGCAAAATTTGAGCGACCTGTGGATAAAGGTAAAGTCGTGACAAGCGATAGTTCCTTTTGAGCTTTTTCCCTGTGAAACCCTAAATACTTTAAATAGCAAAACTTTGGTCCAGAATAATGGCCAAACCGTACCTCCTGGAAACAGGGCCCAAGGATACTTCTGATCTACATAATTTATCGAATCCCTGTACCAAGTTCGAGCGACTTTGGCTGAAATCTAAAGGCCTGAGCATTGCAAACTCTTTTTCAAAGATTTGGCGTTAAATAGCGGCCAAACCGTAGGTAGTAAAACGAAATTTTTCAGTGGCAACAAAATTCGGTCTTCTTCCATCAATTTTTTAGGCAGATTCTCATCACTTTCCGTTTCACATGATTTTCTTCAAGGGTTTGATAAACTCTCACACCGAAATCATAGTGAGAAGGACAGGATCGGAGAAAGCCAGCCGTTCCAAGAACAAACCCTATCTTGTGAATAAAATCTCGTTTTCCGTTATGTTTCAGAGAATTTCTCTAGTGAGTAGTTTCGCGTGCTCTCTATTTCTCGGTGACTACGCCCCTATTGATTGGTCATTTTTAATTCCATGCCTGACGATAAAATTCGAACTCAGATCTTTCTGATTGGAAAATTCCATACATTTACCACCATAAATCACGGGTATAGGTGGAGTCAGAACGGTGTAGAATCAGGATAAAATCATGATCTTTTATTACGATTTTATCGGAATTTTACACCAATTTGTGAAACGTTCTAAAAACGGGATAAAATCATGGTTTATCGCGATTTTATCAGGATTCTACACCGAATGGTGAAACCACCTAAACCTGAACGGTTAGGGTTACCATTGGGTGTGGAGTTTACTTCTTTCGACCACCACGTTCCTTAAGCTGAAGATGAACTTTGGTGCCCGGGGTAATGTTGTAGTAGGCCAGACTGTTTGAATCCTTAAAGAACAAACCCTGGAAATATCAAGAAGAAATATGTAGATACTGGTAGTATATTGTACAAGTATATGGAAAAAATCTGGTGTGAACATCACACGACTTTCGTTATCCTACTGAATGATGCTTATTTGAGTATTCTTTTACCCTAACTTTTACAATATCTCTAACCGTTTTGTTGCTATAGCTGAAAACCGCCAAAATCGGTTGAAATCTGTCCAAAAGCGGTCAAATATACCGCCAAGCGCAGCAACCATCTCAACCAAACGTTTTGTGTTGCATCCTTGTTACATTAATTTGTGAACTGCATACCAAATTTCAAGTCTCTAGCTTATACCGTTCCCGAGATATTGTTAAATTACACCGAAAACCGCCAAAAAGCTGAGTTTAACACTGTGAATACAGCCCAGCTTGGAACCCTCCAGCGCGCCTGCCTTCTAATTTTAGCGCGACGGATTTTAGCCTCAAGAGATAGGGTTCGTTTTCGGAACCGCTAGCTTTCTCCCATCCTGTCCTCCTTCTTTCTTCGCTTTCTGGACGATAAGACCTTAGCAATTATAGACGTTTTTCGATACCAACCACGATGCTTGACTTCAGTGGTTCATTAGAAACTGGTGTATTCAATGTATTATCGCCGTGCCCCTGGCTTGTGATGAGTTTGATACTTCGATCTCTACTCGTATAAAGCAAGATCTGTAAGTTTTCAGGCAGTGTCCAAAGAAAGGTTGGAATTATCCGGTGAAATTAAGTTTGTTGTATATTTCTAGGCTTGTGCTCCTGACTTGGGATCAAAGTTGGGAGACCCAGTACCTTGTACAACAGACCTAGGCCCTGTGCATGACTACTATGTGGAGAGATTTGGGTTTAACCCAGAGTGTAGAGTGGCTGTGTTTACGGGAGACAACCCATCGTCCATGGCAGGTAACCTTTTTCCCACTGGGATTTTTGTACAGTACAGTATCTATGAAAGACCAAGGCTAAAATCAGAAAGGGCGGATAGCGAAGAGCATAGAGCTCTCAGTTCTATGCGGTTTGTCGTCGCTTCCCGCCACCTGCTTTTTGCGCTATGCTCTTCGGTCCTCTCTGTTTTTAGCCTAAGAAAAACAGTTTTTTCTCTCTCAAAGCGAGACAGCAGGACTAGAGGGTCAAAAGTGGGACTGTACCGCCGAAAGCGAACGTTTGATCACTATGAAAGCATTAGTCATTGTTCTCATTGCTTTAATTGAACACAATATGGGCAAGTTGTTTTGCTAGTCATCACAACCTGATTCATGCTCTCAATATACAGCATGTTGTGTCTGATAATAGTCAACCACTTGCTAATTACCACAAGTCACGCATTTTCAGGAGATGTTTTTTTTTTTTTTTTTTTTTTTTTATTTTCTTGACCTGGAAATATAAACGAAAATGAAGCATGAGAAGAAATTCTGCTTGTTTAGCTGAATTTATTAAATAATATTATCTCAAAACATGGGAAGTATGTATTGCCTCTTCTCGCCCGTCTGACGAGGGACATACTATGGGATGGGCATGCTACGAAATAGACCATACGAGTAGCAGGTATTTTATTGCTACGAAATAAAAACGGCAATGAAACACCCACCTTTTATTTACTTATTAAAGGTAAAGGAAATCAACGGAGTAATTAATTAGCCTATTTCTTTCGCTTACCAGAAAGAAATTATTGTCATCTAGCAGAAGTTCCGTCACTTGGCAAGATGTTTTATCTACATTGATTTAATAGGAAAACATTCAATTTTAATAGGATTTAATTCAGCTAGAAATTCAACTGCTCTAGCGTAATTCCCGTTACTTACCCGGTGCGTAAACGGGTTCCTGGTTGATCTTTTCGTTGAGGTGTTTATCGCGTTATTCTACCCAGCGGGGATCCAGTAGGAATTCTACTACTAATCCCTCTTTAGCAGAATCTAATTTAACTAGGAATTCAACTAATATAGCGTAATTCCCACTTACCCGGTGCATAGACGGTTTCCTGGTTGATCTTTTCGTTGAGGTGTTTATCGCGTTGTTCTACCCAGCGGGGATCCAGTAGGAATTCTACTACTAATCCCTCTTTAGCAAAATCTAATTTAATTAGGAATTCAACTAATATAGCGTAATTCCCACTTACCCGGTGCATAGACGGTTTCCTGGTTGATCTTTTCGTTGAGGTGTTTATCGCGTTGTTCTACCCAGCGGGGGTCCAGTAAACCAATACGCATGTGCTCTTGTACCTTGGAGGCGGGGATTTTCTCTCCGGTGATGGGTGAGATGAGGAACTCATCGGTTGGAGACGGTTTGACCACCGGTGGACGCGCTGAAAGGGGAAACATAAAATATCAGAATAATAATAATAATAATAGTGCTTATTTATACTGCTCGCATAGGACTGAAAAGTCCCTTTACTCCAGCAGTAGGCTACTACTATAAATAATAATAATAGTGCTTAATTATACTGCTCACATAGGACTGAAAAGTCCCTTTACTCCGCAGTACGCAGTAGGCTACTACTACTATTATTGTGGTCAAATTCTCAAATTATATTGAGGATAAAATTCCATACCTCGGCCCGGATTGAACCCACGCCCTCCTGTTTACCAGTCGAGGGCCTTGATCACTACACCACCGAGGCAGGTAACATACCATAGAAAGTAACAAAGGTGGCTCCAAGAGGTGTATTTTTTCCAACGAGGTTTGATAGAGGGAACTGTAACTGCTAAGGTCTTGTCGTCCCGAAAGTGGTAGAAATTGATTTTTTTTAAAAGAGCCTTATCGTCCGAAAGGGAGACAGGATACGAGAAAGCCAGCCGTGCCGAGAACCAACCATATCCGTTCAGGATAAAATCCGCCCCGGGCGGGAATCGAACCCGCGACCTAGCGCTGACAGGGTAGACGCACTACCATCCAAGCTAACTAAGCTGGCTTACAGATGTTTTAATATGCAATTTCTTCATTTTCTTTACCTTGTTTAGGATCGTATCCCTTCTTGACCACAACTTTATCCGGAGCGGGCGGGAGAGGAGGGGGTTGTATCGAGGGCTGAGAGGGTAGGGGAGGGGCAGGTTCCACCTTCTTGAGAGAGGGGGGAGGAGGAGGCGGGGGAATATCCTCTTGTTCTTCCTCGGACGAAGAGTCCTCCTCCATGTCTTGCACCTGGGGGAGGAGAGGGAGAGATTTAAATGGGGATAAAAATGACCCTTTGTCCCAACATGCGCGGGTGGTCAAGTTTTAACGAGCTCGTCTGGCAAGCGTAAGATCGTCGGTTCGATACCCACCACGGGCTAAAAAAAATTGTACCTACCAGCTACGGCTGGTACCAAAATCTGAGTTTTAGCTTAAAGTATATTTTAAATTCGGGAAACTTTAGGAAACGGTTCCCTTTTGGAAATTTAGTACAGAACCATAGGAAATCCAAGATGAACCAAGTATTTCGAAAGCTCATACATCCATTATTTTCTAATCTTGTGTTAATCAAGGCTTCAATTGGAATGAATTACATGTGATTTATTACCAATCCAACCTTGTTTAGACTGCGGGATAAAAGGAACTTTTCAGTCCTATGCTAGCAGTATAAACAAGGTATATTCTATTCTGTTCTGTTCTTTTCTATTCTATTCTATTCTAGACTAGAATTCACCACTTCTGTACCTGAGTGTTGTCCTTCGCTTCTTTCGACTTCCTCGCCTCTTCATTTTCGTTATCCGATTCTTCTTCACTCGTTGTTCCTTCTTGCATATCATCCTCATTAATTTCCTCTTGCATTCGACCTCTACCGCGGTTAGCGTTGCGACCTCGCATGCGGGCGTTGTAATAGTCATTCTCTTCATCACTGCCTGGAATTGGAAATGTTTTGATTAAAAAAGAAAAAAAAATCTTGCTTGGCCGAAAGTCGAGAAACACGGTTCAGGAAGCTATTCAGCCTCTCATTAGGCCAGAGAATCACTATCAGGTAGACCTGATCAGGTGTCAGGTCTAGCTGATAGAGTCAGTTCTACCGAGCCTTATCGTCCGAAAGGGAGACAGGATACGAGAAAGCCAGCCGTGCCGAGAACCAACCATATCCGTTCAGGATAAAATCCGCCCCGGGCGGGAATCGAACCCGCGACCTAGCGCTGACAGGGTAGACGCACTACCATCCAAGCTAACTAAGCTGGCTTACAGATGTTTTAATATGCAATTTCTTCATTTTCTTTACCTTGTTTAGGATCGTATCCCTTCTTGACCACAACTTTATCCGGAGCGGGCGGGAGAGGAGGGGGTTGTATCGAGGGCTGCGAGGGTAGGGGAGGGGCAGGTTCCACCTTCTTGAGAGAGGGGGGAGGAGGAGGGGGAGGAATATCCTCTTGTTCTTCCTCGGACGAAGAGTCCTCTTCCATGTCTTGCACCTGGGGGAGGAGAGGAAGAGATTTAAATGGGGATAAAAATGACCCTTTGTTCCAACATGCGGGGGTGGTCAAGTTTTAACGAGCTCGTCTGGCAAACGGAAGATCGCCGGTTCGATACCCACCACGGGCTAAAAAAAAAAATGACCTACCAGCTACGGCTGGTACCAAAATCTGAGTTTTAGCTTAAAGTATATTTTAAATTCGGGAAACTTTAGGAAACGGTTCCCTTTTGGAAATTTAGTACAGAACCATAGGAAATCCAAGATGAACCAAGTATTTCGAAAGCACATACATCCATTATTTTCTAATCTTGTGTTAATCAAGGCTTCAATGGGAATGAATTACGTGTGATTTATTACCAATCAAACCTTGTTTAGACTGCGGGATTAAAGGAACTTTTCAGTCCTATGCTAGCAGTATAAACAAGGTATATTCTATTCTGTTCTGTTCTTTTCTATTCTATTCTATTCTAGACTAGAATTCACCACTTCTGTACCTGAGTGTTGTCCTTCGCTTCTTTCGACTTCCTCGCCTCTTCATTTTCGTTATCCGATTCTTCTTCACTCGTTGTTCCTTCTTGCATATCATCCTCATTAATTTCCTCTTGCATTCGACCTCTACCGCGGTTAGCGTTGCGACCTCGCATGCGGGCGTTGTAATAGTCATTCTCTTCATCGCTACCTGGAATTGGAAATGTTTTGGTTAAAAAAGAAAAAAAAATCTTGCTTGCTTGGCCGAAAGTCGAGAAACACGGTTCAGTAAGCTATTCAGCCTCTCATTAGGCCAGAGAATCACTATCAGGTAGACCTGATCAGGTGTCAGGTCTAGCTGATAGAGTCAGTTCTACCTGATAGTGTCACTGATACCTCATGAGCACACACAGTGACACTATCAGGTAGACCTGACATTCGGACCTTTTCAGCCGTACCTGTCAGGTCTGCCTGATAATGAATGGCTGACTTTAGCAGTATTCAGAGGGAAAAAAAGATTTCCTGTTCTTCAGTAGGTACACAGTTTCAGTTATTATTTTTAGTTAGGCTTTGGTTTTTAAAAAGCCCTCATTTACTTCGGGTAAAACCAGCAGTACGAGATCGCCCACTCGGTCTCCCATCCAGATACCAACCACAGTCGCCGTTGCTTACCTATCTGCATATCGTCATCCTCAGGTCGTCGCTGTCCATATTCCTCCTCCATCTCCTCGTCCTCCTCCAGATCTTCCTCTCCATTGTCCATTCTCTCCTGCATTAGAACCCTAGCGCCCACCTCATCCGGAGTAGTGGGAGGGGGGAAGTTACCAGGCTCTCCTGAAGAGGAAACAAAAGTGATTGATGTCTAATGGCCGCCACACACGTTCAAGTATGTTTGACAGGTGGCTTGTCAAACAAGAAGCTTGAACGTGTTTGGCGGACATAATACAGAGTCTACACTATGCTTTTTTCCACCACCCTTCATCTAAGGGTGCGTCTATTCTACGGTCGATCGAAATAGATCGATTTGGACTGGAACTCATATACAATAGGTAAAAAAAGTTTCTAGTGTCGACTTTGGTCGACTGCATAGTAGGACGACCTGCATATCTCTGAAGATCATTATATGCAACATCAGTGAAATAGCTTAGAGGTAAGGTACGTAAGTGGGGTTGTAGTTGTCTCTTCAGCCCAGTACAGATCAGATCATGAGAAAAATGGTAAGTATGAAAAATTTTTGTTTCTCAACGGGGAAAACTGTGCTATTCAATCAGATTGTGGGAAAATTCGTGGTTTAAATTAATTTGTTCCATTATTACCTATTTCAGTTTTTCAACACAATGCGTTTACCTGGCATATAGTCCACAGTTTCGACCACCACAAAGAAAATTGAAATTTTACTTATTTTTTAGAAAAATCCCTTAAAAATCACCAAAATGTTCAAAATCCCATAAAATCTCTTTTTATCCCAGAAACACAAGAAAGTCCCTTACGTAAGAATACTGATTCAAGATAAAACCAGCCACTCACTATCAGGTAGACCTGACACGTACACCTGATCAGGTCCGCCTGTCAGGTCTACCTGATACTTGATGAGCACACATACTATCAGGTACGGCTGAAAAGATCCGCCTGTCAGTCCACCTGATACTGAGTGGGTGGTAATATAAAACTTACCTTAGGTTTATTCATGGGTGGCATAGAGCGAGGGAGGGGAGGGTTCGGGGCATGACTACGTTTGGGTCCTATCTTCTCCTTCTCTTCATCAGGCAGAAGACCTTTCACCTGTTGGCATAAAGAAGCAAAAGGTTATGTCGATTCTTCTTTCGTGCTTTCAGCAATAACACAGAGAAAAAAAAAAAAAAAAAAAAAAAAAAAAAAACCCCCCTCTTTTACAAACCTTAAAAACCAATTTTTAAAAAAAAAAAAACTCGGCACTGCTTTACAATACTTGAAAGCACATTTTTTTAGATCCGTGCTTATCCAAGAACGGAAAAGTTCGGTCAGAAAATTTCCGCCCCGGCCGGGATTTGAACCCAGCACCTCCAGGTTGAGAGTCAGTGCTCTTGACCACTCGGCCACAGAGGCATAACACTGATGAGTACCATTGATACGCAAGGGCTGAGATCTAGGAAGTCTTCGGACAGTCTATTTCCTTATGTTTTTGTCATTGAGGTAGACTGAATAAAATATTGGACTTCAGGAAGAATTAAACAAGAACTCAGTACCTATTTGGTGTGGAACAGCACAAAGGAACACTCAAAACAGTTGTTGAGAGACTCTTATTTATTTCCAAATCAGTAAAGAACTAATTACCTATAATTATTTCATTAATTCACTTGTTTCTCTTCGTGAATTCGCTTACTTAGGTATTTTAATTATTTAGATTATTTACGGATAAATTAGCTTGAGTGTAGATAACTTACCTTATGTATCTGATGGATTTGATCTTCCAGGGTAATATTAGCCCGGGCTGCACGAGTAGCTGCCTCTACACTTGACGTATGACCATCCCATGTAGCCTGTACAAATAATAGAAATAAGAATAATAAAAAGTGAAATATAAAGATTAAAAACTACGAATAAGGATAAAAGAGAAAGACAAAAACTTATACTTACCAAGGTACTAAGAATAAGAGAAAGAATATCTTTTTTTCTTCTTCTTCTTCTTCTTTTTTCTTCTTCTTCTTCCCTCGCCTTTCCAGTGTTAAAGACGGGGTCGGCGTTTTTCGTCAGCCTCTCAATCAGCCCGAGCTAGGGTGATTGCTTTGGGCTGACATTCGGGTTTGACTACAAAAATTATACGAGTGGATGCCCTTCGCACTCAACTTTTGCTATTTCGTTAGGGAGGGAAATTTCAGGCTGGTATCCTCCCGGTTCACAGACCTAATTCGAAGAGAGGACAGGGTAGGAAAAAGCCAGCCGTTCCTATAACAAACCTGATCTGTTTAGGATAAACTTCGCCCCGAGCGAGAATCAAACCCGCAATTATGTCTTCTTCTCTCCTTCTTTCACTAAACCTTTTCCCATTTCTATATGGGGTTGGCATTTCCGTCTTTAATTCTTCTTCTCCACAATCCTCCTTTTAAGGCTTAGGGCTTCAAACCCGCGATCATCTACTGACTATTTATCACTCACCTTATCATCTTTGCGAGTATCTTCCTCGCCAATTTTCTTTCCTATGGCAGTCTCCTCATCTCCCACACCGAAAATATCGGTACGTCTCTCTGCCAGCTGCTTCAGACTAGCTTCAATAGCTTGACCTGGAAATAGCTAGGGTGATTGCTTTGGGCTGACATTCGGGTTTGACTACAAAAATTATACGAGTGGACGCCCTTTGCACTCAACTTTTGCTATTTCTTTAGGGAGGGAAATTTCAGGCTGGTATCCTCCCGGTTCACAGACCTAATTCGAAGAGAGGACAGGATAGGAAAAAGCCAGCCGTTCCTAAAACAAACCTGATCTGTTTAGGATAAACTTCGCCCCGAGCGAGAATCAAACCCGCAATTATCTCTTCTTCTCTCCTTCTTTCACTAAACCTTTTCCCATTTCTATATGGGATTGGCATTTCCGTCTTTATTTCTTCTTCTCCACAATCCTCCTTTTAAGGCTTAGGGCTTCAAACCCGCGATCATCTACTGACTATTTATCACTCACCTTATCATCTTTACGTGTATCTTCCTCGCCAATTTTCTTTCCTATAGCAGTCTCCTCATCTCCCACACCGAAAATATCGGTACGTCTCTCTGCCAGCTGCTTCAGACTAGCTTCAATAGCTTGACCTGGGAATATAAACGAAAATAAAGCATGAGAAGAAATTCTGCTTGTTAAGCTGAATTTATTAAATAATATTATCTCGAAACATGGGAATTGCCTCTTCTCGCCCGTCTGACGAGGGACATACTGTGGGATGGGCATGCTACGAAATAGACCATACGAGTAGCAGGTATTTTATTGCTACGAAATAAAAACGGCAAAGGTATTAAAGGTAAAGTTGACAAGTTTTTAAAATAGCAAAGTTAAAAAAGTCACATATTTTATTGATTAGCACTTAAAAAACGAACTTTGAAATCTTATTTCCACGATCCACGATACTTCGAACAACGAACAACTCTGACGAGCACAGCGGCCATCTTTTCAGTGTTTACAGGTGTATTACCGTACATTACCGTACGAGGGAACAAAATCCGTACGGAAATCTTACCTTACTACGGAAAGCCACCTAATCCTGTAAGGTTACCATTGGGTGTGTGGATTTTATTTCTTTCGACCACCTCGTTCCTTAAGCTGAAGATGAACCTTGGTGCCCGGGGTAATGTTGTAGTAGGCCAGACTGTTTGAATCTTTGAAAAACAAACCCTGGAAATGATAATGGTGCAAACTGTATGAACAAGGATAAAAAATACTAGTAGTAAAAACAAGAAGAAGAAGAAGAAGAAGAAGAAAAAGATTTGGGTCCGTCTCCCATCAGACGCGCGACTTTCAGTCCCCAGCCTGAGTGGGGCCGTGAACGCGAACGCGATTGTCCAGATAGTCACCCATCCGGATACCAAAAACATTTAAAGTTGCTGGACTTAGTGATTCATTGGAAAGTGGTGCATTCAATATACTATTACCGTTGTATAGACCAAACGAAGGACCTATTTTGGGACTATAAAACCTCAGAGGCTAGTGGCTACATTTTCCCCTATTCTTCTTTTTCTTCTTCGCCTTTTTCCGTGTCCAGACGGGATCGACATTTTTCGTCAGTCTCTCAATCAGCCCTAAGGTGATTGCTTTAGACTGACATTTGGTTTTGGCTATAAAATTTTACGAGTGGATGCCTTTCGCACTCAACCTTTGCATTTTCTTTAGCTCCCTACACTTCCAAATAAATAAATGAATAAAGTGGTTGGGTGGAAGATCTCCTTTAGAAGACTTCTGCAACTTTATTAAGTAAAAAAAAAAAACAAAAAAAAAAAAAAAAAAAAAAAA
>NW_007377577.1:61543-195045 GCF_000475195.1 Diaphorina citri
CTTTATTAAAGGTAAAGGAAATCAACTGAGTAATTAATCAGCCTATTTCTTTCGCTTACCAGAAAGAAATTATTGTCATCTAGCAGAAGTTCCGTCACCTGGCAAGATGTTTTATCTACATTGATTTAATAGGAAAACATTCAATTTTATTAGGATTTAATTCAGCTAGAAATTCAACTGCTCTAGCGTAATACCCGTTACTTACCCGGTGCATAGACGGTTTCCTGGTTGATCTTTTCGTTGAGGTGTTTATCGCGTTGTTCTACCCAGCGGGGATCCAGCAAACCAATACGCATGTGTTCTTGTACCTTGGAGGCGGGGATTTTCTCTCCCGTGATGGGTGAGATGAGGAACTCATCGGTTGGAGACGGTTTGACCACCGGTGGACAGGACGACCACACTCTTGAAAGACTTCTGATAACAGAGACAAAATTACTCATTTGATCTTACTCTAACAACCAATGCAAACACTGGGTTGTATTCTACGACCTTGTTCTTCCACAATGGTGTGTAAAATAAAGGATACTTCTCACTTCTGGGGGTGGATAGATAATCCCAACCACTGCCTGGGACACTGTCTCATCCTTGCCTGGAGGTGGCTTTTCCACATCAATAGCCATGATTGGTGATAGAGATTCAACTTGAGAATCTTAACACTCAGAGATCATCACTTTCTAGCTGATTCTAACGTTCGCAGGGCACCTGGAAAATGGTTTGCGCCTGAAATTAGAAGTGGAATAAGAACGAAACAATATTTTACACGAAATTTTGTTTAAAATAGCTGATTTGCCACGGAAATCGATCAAATAGGACCGAAAAGTCGAAGAAAAAAGAAAGAAAAAGAAATCGTCGAAATTTTTCGAAAACGTTTGGGTTTGTTTTTGTTTACATTTTCCAGATGTAAACAAAAGATGTAAACAAACAGTGTTGCCAGATGATTTGTTGCCGGTGAGAGGTTTTTTCACGGGAGGTTTTTTGCGGCTTGTGTCCATTTATGCGAGGTTTTCCTAAAAAGAAGAAAATAAATATTATTTTATTTCTATATTTCCTCCTATTTAATTCAATAAATACATTTTAGTACAGGTACAAAAGAAATCAGATAATAAAAGTCATTGAAGTTCAATCGCAGATCGATATTGGCCTCACTTTTATAAGATCACGAAATGACTCCGTCCCCTGTTTACCTCCATGAACGACCTTGATAGGAATGCGGAAAACTCAGAGGTCATTGAACTTGACCTAATGTGGTACCCTTTGGACTAGTCCATTATTTGGAAGAGTTCATTCGAGTTCTTTTAGGCTGGGAGCAGATTGGTGTAGTTTTTCGGATCAATTTATTAATTTTCTTTAATTTTATTAGGTAGGTATTTTGGTTGGGGGGGGGGGGGTCTGTACCATAGAAAGTAACAAAGGTGGCTCCAAGAGGTGTATTTTTTCCAACGAGGTTTGATAGAGGGAACTGTAACTGCTAAGGTCTTGTCGTCCCGAAAGTGGTAGAAATTGATTTTTTTTAAAAGAGCCTTATCGTCCGAAAGGGAGACAGGATACGAGAAAGCCAGCCGTGCCGAGAACCAACCATATCCGTTCAGGATAAAATCCGCCCCGGGCGGGAATCGAACCCGCGACCTAGCGCTGACAGGGTAGACGCACTACCATCCAAGCTAACTAAGCTGGCTTACAGATGTTTTAATATGCAATTTCTTCATTTTCTTTACCTTGTTTAGGATCGTATCCCTTCTTGACCACAACTTTATCCGGAGCGGGCGGGAGAGGAGGGGGTTGTATCGAGGGCTGAGAGGGTAGGGGAGGGGCAGGTTCCACCTTCTTGAGAGAGGGGGGAGGAGGAGGCGGGGGAATATCCTCTTGTTCTTCCTCGGACGAAGAGTCCTCCTCCATGTCTTGCACCTGGGGGAGGAGAGGGAGAGATTTAAATGGGGATAAAAATGACCCTTTGTCCCAACATGCGCGGGTGGTCAAGTTTTAACGAGCTCGTCTGGCAAGCGTAAGATCGTCGGTTCGATACCCACCACGGGCTAAAAAAAATTGTACCTACCAGCTACGGCTGGTACCAAAATCTGAGTTTTAGCTTAAAGTATATTTTAAATTCGGGAAACTTTAGGAAACGGTTCCCTTTTGGAAATTTAGTACAGAACCATAGGAAATCCAAGATAAACCAAGTATTTCGAAAGCACATACATCCATTATTTTCTAATCTTGTGTTAATCAAGGCTTCAATGGGAATGAATTACGTGTGATTTATTACCAATCAAACCTTGTTTAGACTGCGGGATTAAAGGAACTTTTCAGTCCTATGCTAGCAGTATAAACAAGGTATATTCTATTCTATTCTATTCTAGACTAGAATTCACCACTTGTGTACCTGAGTGTTGTCCTTCGCTTCTTTCGACTTCCTCGCCTCTTCATTTTCGTTATCCGATTCTTCTTCACTCGTTGTTCCCTCTTGCATATCATCCTCATTAATTTCCTCTTGCATTCGACCTCTACCTCGGTTAGCGTTGCGACCTCGCATGCGGGCGTTGTAATAGTCATTCTCTTCATCGCTACCTGGAATTGGAAATGTTTTGGTTAAAAAAGAAAAAAAAATCTTGCTTGCTTGGCCGAAAGTCGAGAAACACGGTTCAGTAAGCTATTCAGCCTCTCATTAGGCCAGAGAATCACTATCAGGTAGACCTGATCAGGTGTCAGGTCTAGCTGATAGAGTCAGTTCTACCTGATAGTGTCACTGATACCTCATGAGCACACACAGTGACACTATCAGGTAGACCTGACATTCGGACCTTTTCAGCCGTACCTGTCAGGTCTGCCTGATAATGAATGGCTGACTTTAGCAGTATTCAGAGGGGAAAAAAAAAGATTTCCTGTTCTTCAGTAGGTACACAGTTTCAGTTATTATTTTTAGTTAGGCTTTGGTTTTTAAAAAGCCCTCATTTACTTCGGGTAAAACCAGCAGCACGAGATCGCCCACTCGGTCTCCCATCCAGATACCAACCACAGTCGCCGTTGCTTACCTATCTGCATATCGTCATCCTCAGGTCGTCGCTGTCCATATTCCTCCTCCATCTCCTCGTCCTCCTCCAGATCTTCCTCTCCATTGTCCATTCTCTCCTGCATTAGAACCCTAGCGCCCACCTCATCCGGAGTAGTGGGAGGGGGGAAGTTACCAGGCTCTCCTGAAGAGGAAACAAAACTGATTGATGTCTAATGGCCGCCACACACGTTCAAGTATGTTTGACAGGTGGCTTGTCAAACAAGAAGCTTGAACGTGTTTGGCGGACATAATACAGAGTCTACACTATGCTTTTTTCCACCACCCTTCATCTAAGGGTGCGTCTATTCTACGGTCGATCGATTTGGACTGGAACTCATATACAATAGGTAAAAAAGTTTATAGTGTCGACTTCGGTCGACTGCATAGTAGGACGACCTGCATATCTCTGAAGATCATTATATGCAACATCAATGAAATGGCTTAGAGGTAAGGTACGAGGTACGTAAGTGGGGTTGTAGTTGTCTCTTCAGCCCAGTACAGATCAGATCATGAGAAAAATGGTAAGTGTGAAAAATTTCTGTTTCTCAACGGGGAAAACTGTGCTATTTATGATTCAATCAGATTGTGGGAAAATTCGTGGTTTACCATTGACAATGAGAACCCTAGCGCCTACCTCATCCGGAGTAGTGGGAGGGGGGAAGTTACCAGGCTCTCCTGAAGAGGAAACAAAACTGATTGATGTCTAATGGCCGCCACACACGTTCAAGTATGTTTGACAGGTGGCTTGTCAAACAAGAAGCTTGAACGTGTTTGGCGGACAAATTTTTTTATTCAATTTTTTTTCTTTAAAAAAAAAATATTATTTTTTTTCCCTTGCTGATTTTGGGACCGTCCCGGGGGAAAAAGGCACCGGATGATCCCCCCAGTTGACGGCCCTGGTTACAAAATAGATAGGTAATAGGCAAAATAACTACCGGAAATCTAGAAGAATCTCCTGAATTGATAGTCTTCGGTGCCACCTATAAACCTGGAGTCTCCTAGTTCAACGTTTTTACAGCGGTTCTACGAATAACCATAAACTATCAATAAAACGTTAGAACCGATTGAGACCGTTTCCGATTATGAATGGAAACGATTGAATGTTCAACATTAAAATCAGCTAAACTTTCTACCAACAGAAACGCATCAAGCAACCTCACAGAAGGGCAACGACTCTTCTTTGCTTGTACCTTCTTAGTGGTGTACTTTTCTTTTAAGAAACGAAACCGATTCTGATCTGATGGAGCTCCATGAATTTCCTATGGTTTAGCGCTGTAACGCCAAAAGTAGGGAAACGAAGACACACACACAACCCCGACCTAAAATTGTGACTTTACCGAGAAATGATTTTTTTTTTTTTTTTTTTTTAGCTTAGAGGTAAGGTACGTAAGTGGGGTTGTAGTTGTCTCTTCAGCCTAGTACAGATCAGATCATGGGAAAAATGGTAAGTATGAAAAATTTCTGTTTCTCAACGGGGAAAACTGTGCTATTTATGATTCAATCAGATTGTGGGAAAATTCGTGGTTTACCATTGACAATTAATTTGTTCCATTATTACCTATTTCAGTTTTTCAACACAATGCGTTTACCTGGCATATAGTCCACAGTTTCGACCACCACAAAGTCATGCCAGTCTATCTGGGCATATGCCACGCGGTCCTTCTCCACTCGGGCCTCTTCCTGTTTCCTCTGCGCCTCCTGATATCGAATATAGTCGGCCCGATATTTCACCTCGTCCAAAATGGCGGCCATGGAGGAGCTCTCATCCTTCAGACGAAACATCATGTCCTTGGGAGGGATGAGAATCTGGAGGGAGGAGAAGGAAGGATGAGTTTACTAAAAACTATTTAAATTGATTATTTTAGTGTGTTTATTTAATTAATAATAAGACTTTTTTAAGATTGAACCTCGGTACAGCTTTTGCGTTACATGACCCAATTTGTGTTTACTGTTGGCTAACTAAAAACTATTTAAATTAATTATTTTAGTGTGTGTATTTAATTAATAATAAGACTTTTTTAAGATTGAACCTCGGTACAGCTTTTGCGTTACATGACCCAATTTGTGTTTACTGTTGGCTAAGAACATTGGCTCCAAGGGCAATGAGAGAAAATTTTAAAGTAGGATTTTTTTCCCAAAAGATTTGATACAGGGAACTGTAACTGCTAAGGTCTTATCGTCCCGAAATCGAAGAGAAGGAAGACAGGAGAAAGAAAGCCATTCCGAAAACGAACCTTATCCGTTCAAGATAAAATTTTCCCCCCAGGCAAAAATCGAACCCGTAACCTAGTGCTTACAAGGCAGGCATGCTACCTTCCAAGCTAACAGTTGACTTTTAAATTAAAATTCCCTTTTTTTCCTCCACTTACCTTGGTGTATTGTTCCAGAAGTTTGGTGAAATACTGGAAGAGGGAATGTTGAGGTCGAAGGAAGTCGAACTGATAGTTACGTTGTTCCTTCTGCATGAGGCTTGTCAGAAAACCGCGTCAGGAAAAAGAAAGCCATTCCGAAAACGAACCTTATCCGTTCAAGATAAAATTTTCCCCCCAAGCGAAAATCGAACCCGTAACCTAGTGCTTACAAGGCAGGCATGCTACCTTCCAAGCTAACAGTTGACTTTTTAATTAAAATTCCCTTTTTTTCCTCCACTTACCTTGGTGTATTGTTCCAGAAGTTTGGTGAAGTACTGGAAGAGGGAATGTTGAGGTCGAAGGAAGTCGAACTGATAGTTACGTTGTTCCTTCTGCATGAGGCTTGTCAGAAAACCGCGTCCATTCCGTGCTACAAACTGAGCCGTGAGCTTGACTATGTCTCTGAGGAAATAAGGAGAAAAAAATCAAGTTCAATTCGATTTTCACCAAGGGTCTATGTAATGTAATAATTCCCAAATGTAGGAAATATCTTTGGTAATGTGGGGAATTTGTTGGTCAATTTTCAGTTTCCAATAGGCCTCACTGAGTAAGAGAAAGTTCTACAGATGAGTAAAACTTTTTTTTTCTTTCTTGATATGAAATCAACCTATATCCAGTTTATCCAGCACTAGTTCTTGTCAACTTTAGATTTTCCATATTTTTCACTAGTAAGGTGGTTGCTATTCATTAAATTTTCCCCTAAAGACTTTCTGTCACAAAAGATCTAACCAGGTCGCAGTGACCAAGAATTAGGTTCAATTTGATTTTCACCAAGGGTCTATGTAATGTGATAATTCCCAAATGTAGGAAATATCTTTGGTAATGTGGGGAATTAGTTGGTCAATTTTCAGTTTCCAATAGGCCTCACTGAGTAAGAGAAAGTTCTACAGATGAGTAAAACTTTTTTTTTTCTTTCTTGATATAAAATCAACCTATATCCAGTTTATCCAGCACTAGTTCTTGTCAACTTTAGATTTTCCAAAATTTTCACTAGTAAGGTGGTTGCTATTCATTAAATTTTCCCCTAAAGACTTTCTGTCACAAAAGATCTAACCAGGTCGCAGTGACCAAGGGTGTTTATTAAAGCCAATGGCCCTACTTTTACACCTAAAACTTTATTGAAATTAAATGCTATTCAATGAAACTTACAAATCCAAAGCTGAGATAGAGGGGGGGTCCGCAATGAACTCAAACTCTTTCGGTGGATCTTTTGGAACAAACGGCTGCTCGGTAGTCACCTGTTTTAATAGCTCTTGCTGCTTCTGTTGTGTTGCAGTAGTGAGAGCTTTCTGTGCAGGTGCAGGGGCTTCTTTGACTATGACAAGAAAAAAACAATAATTATTTATCTAAGCTCATTTGACCTCCCGAGGCTCATTTTTCCTCTTTTAGAGGAAAATACAGGGATTAGTTTGAACCATTCGGTCCAATATGGTATATTCCTGACCATTGAAGGACTAGTGTTTAGTTTTCATTGGACCAGTAGTCAGTTTCCCAAAAGAAAAATACACTCTATAGTTCAGCCATCCATCCAGGCAAGTAACTTGAAACTTGGATAGTATAGTATAGGTAACCAACCTTCTAATCCTTGAGTATTAAAAGGACTGTCTGATAAATTCATCATGTTTAGAAGGCTTACCTTTTCCCTCTCTGATATCCTTGACCCTGTGCTGATAGTAAGCATGGTAGGGATCTCCAGGACTGAGAAAATTGAACTTGGGATTTCCAATTTCATTTTGACGGATTCTGGATTCAAACTCAGGACCATTTCTGGCAACAAAGTTGGCAGTCTTGTCAACAATATCTGTACAATTAGGAAGTTCAGGAAAGAACTTGGCCTTGACTCTGTAAAACAGTAATAATTAACCAACCTAGGTTGTGCATTTGATTGCCACCCTAAGTAAGCTAAAATTAAACTTACAATATTTAGCCTCAGTTTTCTCCTATCCTGTCTTCTTTTTACGTGATGGTGAGACAGACTTTTGGGATGATAAGAATATGCCCTACATTTTCCATTAGAAATTTTCATTTAGTTTGTCTGTTTGTTCTCCCCTAATTTTCAAGCTGTTGGTACAATTTTGATTACATATAGGGATATAGGTGAAGCACCAAGGATTTATGCCTTGGTTCAAATTTAAAATCAACACCTCCTGATTTCCTAATAACTGCTTAACCTGATCTGGGACGACCACACTCTTGAAAGACTTCTGATAACAGAGACAAAATTATTTGATCTTACTTCAAACAACCAATGCAAACACTGGGATGTATTCTACGACCTTGTTCTTCCACAATGGTGTGTAAAATAAAGGATACTTCTCACTTCTGGGGGTGGATAGATAATCCCAACCACTGCCTGGGACACTGTCTCATCCTTGCCTGGAGGTGGCTTTTCCACATCAATAGCCATGATTGGAGATAGAGATTCAACTTGAAAATCTCAACACTCAGAGATCATCACTTTCTAGCTGATTCTAACGTTCACAGGGCACCTTAAAGATGGTTTGCGCCTGAAATTAGAAGTGGAATAAGAACGAAACAATATTTTACACGAATTTCTGTTTAAAATAGCTGATTTGCCACAGAAAACGATCAAACAGGACCGAAAAGTCGAAAAAGAAGACCAAAATCGCCGAAATTTTTCGAAAACGTTTGGGTTTGTTTACATTTTCTCGACAGTGTTGCCAGATGATTTGTTGCCGGTGAGAAGTTTTTTCACGGGAGGTTTTTTGCTACTTGTGTCCATTTATGTGAGGTTTCCTTTCAAAAGAAGAAAATAAATATTATTTTATTTCTTTATTTCCACCTATTTATGTAGGTACAAAAATTAGAAATATTTAATAAATACATTTCAGTACAGGTACAAAAGAAATCAGATCATAAAAGTCATTGAAGTTCAATCGCAGATCGATATTGGCCTCACTTTTATAAGATCACGAAATGACTCCATCCCCTGTTTACCTCCATGAACGACCTTGACAGGAATGCGGAAAACTCAGAGGTCATTGAACTTGACCCAATGTGGTACCCTTTGGACTAGTCCATTATTTGGAAGAGTTCATTCGAGTTCTTTTAGGCTGGGAGCAGATTGGTGTAGTTTTTCGGATCAATTTATTAATTTTCTTTAATTTTATTAGGTAGGTATTTTGGTAGATCTTTTTTTGTGTGGGGGGGGGGGGGTCTAGTTCGTATTTGCCTACTTTTGCCAAGCTTTTTGACCAAATCTTTGTAAAATTTCATACCTTTACTAGACTTGAACCCCGTCTACCTATTTCTCAAGCAAACTTATTGACCACTACACCACCAAGGTAGGTATAGGTATTTCTCTCTCTATGGAGTCACCAAACAAAAACAAGGTTACTGATTCTCACTTTTAAAGATTCAAATACAGTAGAACCTCGATTATTTCAACTTCCATTATTTCAACTCCAAAATCCATTTTTTTCTATCTTTCAAAAGATATCCTATCTTATCAGAGGAAAAGATCTTAGAAAGTGATTATTTCAACCTAGATTATTTTACTACCCCAGGTCCCAATTAGTTGAAATAATCGAGGTTCTACTGTAGGTATTCGACACACAACAAAGAATAAGTTGGCATACTCCCATATAAATTGACCGTAGACACTGTTTTTTAGGGAGTTCACAGAGACAGTTTCAATTTGTTGTGACGTCAACTGTAGTCGAATCTATTTCTGGATCAAGAAGGGACGCCAATGTGTGTTTCTGTGCGAATGTTGTTTGCTGAATGTACTTACCTACATATGTACCTACCTACCTACCTACCTACGTACCTAAGAATGTTTAATGTTGAAAAATAAATACCTAGGTATAAATACCTAGGTATGTATATATATGAAAAATAAGAATATTTTTTTCATTTTTGACCGGGTGGCAAAATTCCATGACGTTTCCAGATTTCCTTGAAATTTTCTAGATTTTCCATGACTTTTTGGCCGATTTTCAGAGTCCTTGAATTTTTCAGGTCGCGTATAAACCCTGCTTAAGATTTCAGCCAAAGTCGCTTGAACAAAAACAATAGGTACTCAGGTATTTATTTAACTATTACAGCTAATCAAAATTACCTATACCTGTGTAGCTAGGTAATTATCTTTGGAGCGGCGCCAAGGAAATTAACTACCTTATTAGCAGAGAGAGAGAGAGAGAGAGAGAGAGAGAGAGAGAGAGAGAGAGAGAGAGAGAGAGAGAGAGAGAGAGAGAGGTTCAGAATATGGCACTTATTTTTCCAAAATATGGCACTAAAAAACATGACAATATGGCACTTAGGTACATACATTGGGAAGATATGGCATTTATTTTTTCAAAACATGGCAAAATAAGCAACAAAAATGAATAGCATGCATAATAAGGCTTTTTAGGCTTTTCATGACATTTTTCCAAATTTTGCTAAAATATGGCAACATAGTTCGGCGCCATGGCAACATGGCATTTGAACTTCTCTGCTTATTAGATATGCACGAATTGGCTCAATGTTGTCAACTGGTTGATAATATTCAGGTTTATTTTACAGGTATAGGCCAGGCCCGTATACAGGATTTTATCGAGGGGAGGGGGTGCAAGAATCTGAACAGTCTTTTGGCAACCCAGCCGTTCAGAGTACCTATGAACCTTATCTTTTTACGACAAAGTTCGCCCCAAGCTCGAATCGAACCTGCGACCTTGCGTTTACAGGGCAGACGCTCTACTTTACACACTAGGTAACTAAGCTGAAGCATTTAGCTAAATTGGGAGCTCATTTAATTTTTTAATTTTTTTATTAATTTTTTTTTTTTTTTTTTTAATTTTTTTTTTTTTTCCTTTGTTTTTTTTGGGCCCGTCCGGGGCGTTTTTGTTAAGCTACGCCGAGCAAGACCACTAAATGGATGAGTGACATGAACAACCATGCCTTAAGGATTTACTAGCAGAAATCCGGAGCGAATCGACGGATTTCGGCTGGTAAATAATGAATATTTTTTGACTCTCTTGTGAGTCAGCGTAAAGTCATTGCTCTCCAGTCATTACACCGAATTACTAATAAATTAGTCATTGTTATTCTCAGCAAAATTGATTGTCCTTGACCTCGTGACTGTTATGCCATTATCAAGTTCGTTACATCGGACCAAGAACTTCGCACAATGCCAATTTCTTTCCTCTCCCTCTCAACCTCAACTCATATGCCAAACTGTCCCACTAAACTAAAATTACATCACTATAGGTTATGTTAGACACTATACAATTAGTAATAGGTTAATAATAATATTGCTTATTTATACAGCTCGCATAGGATTGAAAAGTCCCTTTACTCCAGCAGTAGGCCACTACTATTATTGTGGTCAAATTCTCAAATTAGGTATATTGAGGATAAAATTCCATACCTCGGCTGGGATTGAACCCACGCCCTCCTGTTTACCAGGCGAGCGCCTTGACCAAACCACCGAGGCTTAGTCTGGCTGGGGGAATTTGAACAGAGAGTGTAGACCTGTTTAATCTGGCTAAGGGACTAACAGAGGATAAGACCTTCGTTGTTAAGCTGCGTCCACACATAGTCGACGAGCGTCGATCAACTAACTAGAGGAGGAGAACTATCGATAGATCGATAACTATCGATAGTTTTGACTATCGAACGCTATCGATAGTTGAGGCTTGACTATCGATAGTTTTCGATAGTTTTCTGCACATTTTTCGTTTGTTTCGGTCGTTTCAGAAGTGAAAAGTGTCAAAAAAATTGTAAAAAAAAATAATAATAATAAAAAATAAAAAAAATGTTGAAATAAAACCCTGTGACCTAAATTAATACGTGTACAGTTAATAATTTTCTTTAAATTAGGTTAGGTTAGGTCTTTTTGGGTGATAAGACCTTTAGCAACAAGGGAAATATGTAATAAAAAAAAACTATCGAAAACTATCGATAGTTATCGATAGCGCCGACTATCGATAGTTCTCCTCCTCTACAACTAACTATAGGTTATAGGTGAATCTATTTGTGGATTTGTGGAAAGGTGGACACAGCTTTACAGCCTTGAATTATTACACTGTGCATGAAATGAACCCCATAATAACAGATATTTCAAGTCCATTTTACACCGAATTTCATACCCAATAGGTATGTATTTCAGATTTGAGTCCATTTTATACCTAATCCATAGTATTATGTATTTCAAGAGCAACATTTCAACACCCATTTATGCCTGTGGCCCGTTCAGGGTACTTACAAATTTTACATTAATCAAAGTGATAAGAAGTGTCACAACACATAGATGTGAATATGTCACAACACTTCATAATTAATAGCCTGATAAGCAGGTGCTTAAATTATCTCAAAAAAAAAAAAAAAAAAAAAAACAGAGAAAAAAAAAAAAACCCTTTTTACATACCTAACTACCTACTTTTCCCTTTTACGATTTTCTTTTCGAGATTATTTTTTATTTTCAACATTCCTAATTTTCTACCTTTTCTTTACTGTTATTCTTTAGCGTTTTAAGTAGCAGAGTTCTTTTGAACAAGTTCTTCCATCGCCCAACCCTCTGAGTAAGAATAACATAGAAGGAAGGTTTGGGTCTTTTTACATATCAAGGTCGAAGGACAGTTCACGAACAGCTGACTAACCAAATTTGTTTAATGGAGATTGTTCGAAATTACAGAGTACCTACTAAAATTACAGGGTGATTCAGGAAAAGTCGGACAAAATTGTTAAAAGGTAAGAGAGGGTTCAGAAAATACCGGGAAATATACGTCCTAAACTCCTAAATTGACCGTCTAAATAAAGCACTAATACAAATAAATCTTTTAATAGAAAGCAGCTGCCGTTCTCTCTCTCTCTCTCTCTCTCTCTCTCTCTCTCTCTCTCTCTCTATCTAGCGCGCGAGAGCGGCGTTTCTCTCTCTCTCTCTCTCTCTCTCTCTCTCTCTCTCTCTCTCTCTCCCTCTCTCTCTCTCTCTCTCTCTTTCTCTCTCCTTCTCTGCACAGTTCCTACATGAGAAAAGGTCTTTAATTTACTGGATTGTTGACTAAAGGGTGACAGGGTGGTAATTTAACATCTACCTCTGTCACCCTGTACATATTATTTCAATATTATAATACATCCGGGGGAGCTTTGGTTATTTATTTGTCTTGGCAGGACACATTGCTTGCAGAATTTGTTTTTGTCAACAATCCAAAAGGTTTTTTGATCTCTCAGCAGTCTCAGCTTACTGGAAAATTTAACGTCATGGTCATGTGATGCCATTTTTTATCATACCTTATACCTAGTTAGGTAGGTACCTATATTTCTTTGTAATAGATAGGTATGTTTGGTAACTTGGAAGAAGAATCATCCTCCGAAATTTTCTTTTCAGATATAGCCAAACGAACCAAACGTTAAGGAAAAACGTTAATTCTAGGAGATGATAGTTTTGAGAGCAAATTATAGCAGTATGCCATAACACGTTAGGTACCTAACCAGTGGCGTAGCGTGGCCTTACTCCAAGTGTAGGGCGGACACTAATTTCTATCACAATATCTATCTAATAAGAATACAATAATTATTGAAAGTCAATATTTAAGGGTATTTGAGTAGAATTTTTGAGTGTATGGCCGCCATACACGCCCTACATGGACGCTACGCCACTGTACATAACCCATAATTTTTGAAGACTTTGAATAAAAGAAGGAGGAAGGAGAGGAAAGAAGAAGCAGAAGATGGAGGAGAAGAAGAAGAAGAGGATGGAGGAGAAGGAGAAGGAGAAGAAGAAGAAGAAGAAGGAGAGGAAAGAAGAGAGATGGAGAAGGTGGAGACGCATTAGGAAAAAAAAAAGATATTATGTAAACGATTAGGAAAAATGTTCATCGTATTCAAATTATGAAGATAAAATAAAACATGTTACCTTAGATATAAACCTACATAATATGTACATATTATTTATACCTACATAGATATAATATTATGGATATAAAACACAGGGATGAAACTCTGGTATTATTCAATGGAATGGAAAATTATTCCCTTTTCCCATCCCAAAAAATCCCTCTCTTTCTCCCTCTTTTTCCCTTTCTCAGGTTTCTCTCTCTCTCTCTCTCTCTATCAGGCCTCCTTTTTCCACCCACTTTTTTCTCTTTCTCCCTCTCTCTCTCTCACTTTCTTTTTCTTCCTCTTCTTTTTTTTCTCCTTATTCATAATGGGAAAAAATTTCCAATGCAAAGGTTCAAAGGCCTGACTGTAACTCTCTCTCTCTCTCTCTCTCTCAAAAAATCCCTCTCTTTTTCCCTCTTTCTCCCCTTCTCAGGTTTCTCTCTCTCTGGGCTCCTTTTTCCACTCACTTTTTTTCTATGTCTCCCTCTCTCTCACTTTCTTTTCTTTTTTCTCCTTATTCATAATGGGAAAAAATTTCCAATGCAAAGGTTCAAAGGCCTGACTGTAACTCTCTCTCTCTCTCTCTCTCTCATTCTCTCCCTCTTTTTCTCCTCCTCTATCTCTTTCTCCCTCCCCTCTTTTTATTTCAGTTCGTTTGTGCCATTATTCGATGGATATTAAAAAATAAGGATGTAGAAAGAGCGAGAGAGAGAGAGAGAGAGAGAGATAGCGGTAGAAAAAGGAGAAAGAGAGAGAGGAAAGGGGGGATGGAGAAAAAAATTCATTCGATTTTTTTCTTTTTTCTCTTCTTACTTTTTCTTATCTTCAAATTTCCTTCCTGCTACTTTTCAAGGCAAATCGTATCCAAATAAAAAATAGTCATGTACCAGCAGTATGGAGAAAAATGTTCCTTCTCAGCAGAAAGGCAGAGAGTGATAGAGAGAGAGAGAGTCATTTTTTGCTGTCAGCCTCTAGGTTTCTTCTTGTCTTTGTTCTCCTCCTATTACTTTTCTTCTTTTTAAATCTTCACATCTTTTCCTTCTTTACCCTTTGATCTTCTTTAAACCCCAGACAGCACATCCTATGGAAATGTGTGTAATACATGTGGTATTATACCATACTAATACGTATGTTTAAAAATTAGTTATATTACGTACGTATTAGAATTAAGCTAAAATTGTTAACATACAAATTGTATAAATAAACAATAAAAACTTTCATTCATTCATTCATATGAGTACGGTATAATGAGGAAATATTGTCACCACTTTTGGTGACATCCAATTTGAGTTTCCATTCAAATAATGTCTGGAGTTAAACTTTTAAGTTTCAAGGTTTGAACACATCCATCAGTTTCCATTCAAATAATAACCGGAGTTTTGACACATCCACCAATTTCCATTCAAATAATGTCAAGATTTTTGGTACTTCCACCAATTTCTATTCAAATAATAACCGGAGTTTTGACACATCTACCAATTTCCATTCAAATAATAACCGGAGTTTTGACACATCCACCAATTTCCATTCAAATAATAACCGGAGTTTTGACACATCCACCAATTTTCAAATAATAACAATCGGAGTTTTGACACATCCACCAATTTCCATTCAAATAATAACCGGAGTTTTGACACATCCACCAATTTTCAAATAATAATAATAATAACAATCGGAGTTTTGACACATCCACCAATTTCCATTCAAATAATAACCGGAGTTTTGACACATCCACCAATTTCCATTCAACCCCAACTTCTCAAGAGAATGTTGGAGGAAAATGAAGAATCTTCCTTCCTGATACAGCTCACTGTAAGTGGTAATTCTACCAATAATGTGAAGGTTACTAATAAGAAGTACATACCAAATTTGCCCTCAGATAGTCGTTTGTTACTAAATTCCTTCCTCTGTTATTCAAATTTATGAAGTAAAGGACCTCTCTAATATATTAGCAATTAGCGTACAGAAAACTTGATGATCTCTACAAAAAAATATTTTTTTTTTCTCAAGTTTGATGAAAAAATTGTGATCATCCCATCCCACTCATACATGCAAAAGTTTAGGTGGTGTCAATTTTTTCTAATACCATGTCTGGAAATAAATCCTCTCCCTGATAGCATGAATCATAGCTGAACTTCAGCGATCTATTGGGAACTGATAGATTCATTGTAACCAACAATGTAACATTGACAGCATGTCATAGGTTACGATTTTTAAACAATGTGGAACAATCTCTTCTGTACCACAATACCACAAAGAATTCATAATTTTACACTTTAACAATTGCAACAAAAAAATCATTATTTTATTAATTTTGTTTGACATTTATGGGTTTACCTCTTCTGGTTGATGATGGTGTCGATGGCCAGGGCAGTCTTGCCAGTCTGTCTGTCTCCGATGATCAGTTCTCGTGAAGGTGGATCCTTGTTTTTTGTAAATGAAAAATGAAGCCAAAAAATTTAGATAACCTAGCCCGGCCAAAGTGGAATTTCGATTTTCCGACGGGCTTTGAACGAAAAGAAAAAGAAGTCTTTGTTTTTTTCCATGTTCAGACAGGGTCAGCATTTTTTATCAGCCTCTCAATCAGCTACTAGGGTGATTGCTTTTGGGCTACAATACTTTTGAGAATCGATGTCTTTTGCAGTCAACTTTTTTTTAGGAGGTTTGACAGAGGGAACTGAAACTGCTATGGTCTTATCGTCCCGAAATCGAAGAGAGAAGGAAGACAGGATAGGAGAAAGCCAGCGAGAACGAACATTATCCCACCAGGATAAAATCCGCCCCGGGCGGGAATCGAACCCGCGGCCTAGCGCTTACAAGGCAGACACACTATTATTGAGTTCGTTTGTTTCTCTTCACTACTCAAATGTTTTGTCTGATTTATTTTCTGGTTTTTGGACCCCGAAGGACTGATCATGATCTTTGAAATGTGATGAGAAAAATTCCTTTTAAATTGCCACCGCGGCACACTTTTCAAGAGTCCTATTTGTATATCTTTTTGTGGCATCCATCCATTCCAACCCACACAGTAATTAAAGTGCAGCATCTACAAAACCAACATGTCTCTCATTTATGAAACTGTGAAAGTATTCAACGAACAGATCTGGTACGTATGTAAGTAGGTATCTCAAGCCAGGTTTTTTTCCCCCAAGTCTCAAGTTGATTTTAAATTAAAGACAACTTGATTCCACCGCCAGTTATCAGGGGCGGTTTGCTGTCTGCCTTGGTGGTGTAGTGGTCGAGACACTCGCCTGGTAATCAGAAGACAGTCAACCTTTGGTATTTCTTAGGAAGGGAAATTTCAGGCTGTTCTACTCCCTATTTAAAGTCCCCCAGCTAGAATAGGCTGGTCTACTCCCTGCCTCCTTCCTGGAGTTCAAGACAGAGAGGGTATCCAACTTTACCATTCCTGCTCCGTCCTCACACTCAATCAATCTCAACTTCTTCCTCGAACCTCTCACTCTCATTGAAATCGCTCGCACCACCGATATCTCAACTTTCAATGAAGGAAATGAAATTACAAATTTCAGTGCCCTTTAAGATAACATCCATACGAGTACCTAGTACCTACTATGATCTACTTTGGCTCAACGAACTCTACAATCTAACATTTCAACAATATTTCCTTATCGATTTTTTTAAGAGTTTGACAGAGGGAACTGTAACTGCTATGGTCTTATCGTCCCGAAATCGAAGAGAGAAGAAAGACAGGATAGGAGAAAGCCAGCCGTTCCGAGAACGAACATTATCCCATCAGGATAAAATCCGCCCCGGGCGGGAATTGAACCCGCGGCCTAGCGCTTAGCCGTTCTGGCACAGTCAACCTTTGGTATTTCTTTAGCAAGGGAAATTTTAGGCTGTTCTACTCCCTATTTAAAGTCCCCCAGCTAGAATAGGCTGGTCTACTCCCTGCCTCCTTCCTGGAGTTCAAGACAGAGAGGGAGTGTGGAGAGGAACAGTAGTCCACTGCCTCGGCTACTACAACAACTCCTGTTTATGGTCCAGACCAGTTCTAGAGTATAATGAAGAGTCAAATGAAGTTCAGCCAGCCTAGTTAGCTTTGTTGGTAGTGCGACTGCCTTGTAAGCGCTAGGCCGCGGGTTCGATTCCCGCCCGGGGCGGATTTTATCCTGATGGGATCAACAACTCCCTGTTTATGGTCCCTTAGCCAGACCAGTTCTAGAGTATAATGAAGTTCAGCCAGCCTAGTTAGCTTAGTTGGTAGTGCGTCTGCCTTGTAAGCGCTAGGCCGCGAGTTCGATTCCCGCCCGGGGCGGATTTTATCAGATACCCTTATTATCTACGGGTGCACCAATAATCGACACCTACCTTTCTCACAGTAGATACCCTTATTATCTACGGGTGCACCAATAATCGACACCTACCTTTCTCACAGTAGATACTCTTATTATCTCTGGGGTGCACCAATAATCGACACCTACCTTTCTCACAGTAGATACCCTCGAAGTCCAGGTTGCGGCATTCACATATCGGGCCGCTATCTGTCGAGATACATATGCCGCCATGTTTACACGGGTCATGTTCCTCGCATGGATCTAGCACAGAGTTCTCCTGAAACAATAGAGAAGAAACCATGTTAGTTATATTTATACAAAAAAACAAACGTTCCGACTGTGAGATAGTCTGAACGTGAGTGTGGCTGGCCTAAGTCTCTTAAACCTCTGTATTTCCAGTCTCCGCTTTTTTTTTTAGAGGTTTGACAGAGGGAACTGTAACTGCTATGGTCTTATCGACCCGAAATCGAAGAGAGAAGGAAGACAGGATAGGAGAAAGCCAGCCGCTCCGAGAACGAACGTTATCCCATCAGGATAAAATCCGCCCCGGGCGGGAATCGAACCCGCGGCCTAACGCTTACAAGGCAGACCCACTACTAACTAAGCTAACTAGGCTGGCTACCGAGAAATGAATAGCTCATCCTCAGAGGAGATCTAGCTAAGACGAGCTTTACCCTCAGCTTTGGGTTCGGGTTCAGAACAAGTTCAAATTGGTATTCAGACAAAACTCTTTGTTTACCTACTACCAACCTACCTAAGGCAGTTCAGAACTCTTAGAATTCGTCTCTGAAACGGCAAAACCTCTGAACCAGTTCAGAACTCTTAGAATTCGTCTCTGAAACGGCAAAACCTCTGAACCAGTTCAGAACTCTTATAGAATTCGTCTCTGAAACGGCAAAACCTCTGAACCAGTTCAGAACTCTTATAGAATTCGTCTCTGAAACGGCAAAATCTCTGAACCCTACCAGTTACCAGATGAAATAAGAATCAAAATCAAACTTATCAAATATTCTGCTCATTCACAGAAAATACAGACTACAGAGTAGTGACAGTACTGACAGTCACTACAGAGTGCAGTGCAGTTTCTGTTCTCAGACATTCTGAGTTCGTACTCTGTGTACGTTCGACTCTGTGAAGTTCTGTTCATTTTTGTTACTTTCATTCGTTGTTTGAATGTTCCGCGTTCAATTAATCAATTATCACAATATTTCGAAAGAAAATTGTCGACCAAGAAACTTCTCTTGCGTCGTCAGCGTCGTGCGTAAAATAAATTTGTAAACGCTGAAGTACGCCAAAAAAATATTATTTTTATTTAGATATTTGTGAAAAAATAAATAAATAAATCGCGCAACATTGGCCGTGACGAGTGACGATTTTTAAAAAGTTTTTTTTTTTCGGACGTTGTTGTACTGACGAGGTACCTATTTTCTGGCCAAACTGTCCCACAGTCCCACTAAACTAAAATTACATCACTATAGGTTAGGTTAGTTAGACACTATACAATAGGTATAATAGGTTAATAATAATAGTGCTTATTTATACTGCTCGCATAGGACTGAAAAGTCCCTTTACTCCAGCAGTAGGCTACTACTATTATTGTGGTTCTCTGAACCCTACCAGTTACCAGATGAGACAAGAATCAAACTTATCAAATATTCTGCTCACTGCCTCATTCACAGAAAATACAGACTTACAGAGTAGTGACAGTCACTACAGAGTGCAGTGCAGTTTCTGTACTTTCTGTTCTCATCTCAGACATTCCGAGTTCGTACTCTGTGTACGTTCGACTCTGTGAAGTTCTGTTCATTTTTCTTATTTTCGTTCGTTGTTTGAATGTTCCGCGTTCAATTATCACAATATTTCGAAAGAAAATTTATTGTCGACCAAGAAACTTCTCTTGAATCTCTTGCGTCGTGCGTAAAATAAATTTGTGAACGCTTAAGTAGGTATACGTCAAAAAAATATTATTTTTATTTGTGAAAAAATAAATAAATAAATCGCGCAACATTGGCCGTGACGAGTGACGATTTTTAAAAAGTTTTTTTTTTCGGACGTTACTGACGAGGTACCTACCTATTTTCTTAACGTTTACGAACAACATTACGTTAGTTTGTTTATTATTTTTGTTAAATAAAGGTAGGAATTTTCTATTAGTAATGTTAATATAATTTTATTTCAATATTACCTATCATATAAAATATTTTTATTAAAAGCTCAGTAATAGGTACCTACCGACTTATAGGTAACTCGGTGTCGATAGTTGGTACATTAACATAACGTACCGTAAACTGAGGTGACTTTGCACCACTTTTACTCAAATTTTTGGATAGGTACCTTATATCCGCCTAAACAGGAGGCTTATAATAATACAAAGGAGGTATAATTTAGGTAATATCCATTCATTACATGTGTAGGTAGTTAGGTACTCAATTGACTGGACGTTCAGTAGGTACCTGCTTTTCAACTTTTAATACCTTCTAATAACTGCGAGTGTTAGTTCATAATTAGGTAGGTACCTATCCAATAATAAGTACCTACCTAACTATCTATGTACGTAGTTAATTATCAATTGAATTGATCACTTTTTAATAGATTTCAAAGAAAACTCCAACCTACCTAATTTTCACTTTACTTTTCAGTCGTTTTTACTAAAATACGAACTTTCTCTGTGAAAACCAAAAGCCCTTCTACCCTTTGGCAAATCGCCATTGAAGGTTTAAATTTTCTACTGATCGTGCATTATTTACCTGGCGATTTTCGCAATTCATAATATCTAGGAATTTACGGTACCTACTACTACCACCACAGGTAAGTGTTATATTTTTCACATGCTAATCTTCTGGATTAATCCGGATATTTCTACACAACTTATCAACCTAATCGTAATCAGTCCCCTTTTTCCCGACCCGGGGAAGTACCTATATCCTATATATACCTACCATGACGGCCCTGAGTAATAGGCAATAACTACCGGAAATCTAGAAGAATCTCCTGAATTGATAGTCTTCGGTTTCACCTATAAACCTGGAGTCTCCTAGTTGAACGTTTTTACAGCGGTTCTACGAATGACCATAAACTATCAATAAAACGTTAGAACCGATTGACACCGTTTCCGATTATGAATGGAAACGATTGAATATTCAACGTTAAAATCAGCTAAACTTTCTACCAACAGAAACGCATCAAGCAACCTGACAGAAGGGCAACGACTCTTCTTTGCTTGTACCTTCTTAGTTAAGGTGTACTTTTCTTGGGACTGTCTAATTTTCCGACCTCAGGAAATCACTCCTCTTACGGTGAAGAAATTTTTTACTGGGCTTACGGTGAAGAAATTTTTACCGGCCAAACCGGTTTTTAAGAAACGGAACCTATTCTGATGGAGCTCCATGAATTTCCTATGGTTTAGCGCTGTAACGCCTAAAGAAGGGAAACGAGCTTCAGAAGACACACACACAACCCCGACCTAAGATTGTGACTTTACCGAGAAATGTTTTTTTTTTTTTTTTTAAAAAAAAAGAGGTTTGACAGAGGGAACTGTAACTGCTATGGACTTATCGTCCCGAAATTGAAGAGAGAAGGAAGACAGGATAGGAGAAAGCCAGCCGTTCCGAGAACGAACATTATCCCATCAGGATAAAATCCGCCCCGGGCGGGAATCGAACCCGCGGCCTAGCGCTTACAAGGCAGACGCACTATCAACTAAGCTAACTAGGCTGGCAGAGACGGGGTTTGATAGAGGGAACTGTAGGTCATAACGGAGGTCTTATTGTCCCGAAATTGAAGGGAGAAACTTAGCTCTAAATAATCCCAGCCACTCAAGGTCAGACCGTCTGACAGAGACCGCGGTCTGCCAGAACTCTTGATGTTCGAGCGTCTCCCGGAACGCTTAATCTAAGTATTTCTTAAATAAATATAGAGAGGTCAGCTCCCATGGCGTAGTGGTCACTGTGCTCGCCTTGCACGCGGGAGACCCGGGTTCGATTCCCGGCGGGGTCAAAAAATTTGTATCATGCAAATGATTGATTCCGTGACTGGCTGTTGCGGGGCCCACTCAGCCTCGTGAGGAAAATGAGTAGTATGACGTAGAAACGAACATAGCGACCGGTGCCAGCATGGTAGGTAAACATTGGATTTTAGGATTATTGAGATATTGGGAAAATCCTACAATTCTACAATGCTGCCCTAAATAATCCCAGCCACTCACAGTCAGACGGTCTGACAGAGACCGCGGTCTGCCAAAACTCTTGATGTTCGAGCGTCTCCCGGAACGCTTAATCTAAGTATTTCTTAAATAAATATAGAGAAGTAATTACCTAAATCTAATATATAAAAATGAATATTTGTTTGTGTGTGTGTGTTTGTTCGAACTTTATGCCTGGCCAAACCGCTCATCCGATTGCTAAATAAATATAGAGAAGTTCCTCAATAAATAATAAATAAATATTTTTTTGAATCTCTTGAGAGTTTACGAGTCAGCGCAAAGTCATTGCTCTCCAGTCATTACACCGAATTACTAATAAATTAGTCATTGTTATTCTCAGCAAAATTGATTGTCCTTGACCTCGTGACTGTTATGCCATTATCAAGTTCGTTACATCGGACCAAGAAGTGAACTTATTGCTTGCATTCCTGTGAAGGTTATAGATATAGACTATTTTCCGGTTCGTTTTTGTTAAGCTACGCCGAGCAAGACCACTAAATGGATGAGTGACATGAACAACCATGCCTTAAGGATTTACTAGCAGAAATCCGGAGCGAATCGACGGATTTCGGCTGGTAAATAATGAATATTTTTTGACTCTCTTGTGAGTCAGCGTAAAGTCATTGCTCTCCAGTCATTACACCGAATTACTAATACATTAGTCATTGTTATTCTCAGCAAAATTGATTGTCCTTGACCTCGTGACTGTTATGCCATTATCAAGTTCGTTACATCGGACCAAGAACTTCGCACAATGCCAATTTCTTTCCTCTCCCTCTCAACCTCAACTCATATATGTATCTTCTATTGTTGATCCAGACACTCTCTGGGGACTTATTTTACCATGTGATAGGTATAGGTAGGTAGTAGGTACTAGGTACCTACCATTCTAATACCTATACCCATGTGATAGACCTACAGGATGGTCGAATATTGTGGTTGGAGGAATCGTGGCCACTATTAACCTTACCTTCGGGAGCCGCAATCTCATAAAGCCGAGCCACGCCGCAGGCGAAATTTTTGAAAATTTCGGTCTAGAATCTCCAGAATTCAGTCTCAATGAAATTCTGATCTCCAGAGAAATTTTTTAACAAGTATAAACAATGATTAGAAAGCCGCACAAGATCGTCTCACGACTCACGAGCCACGTTATGGCCACCTCTGATACCCATATGGTTAAAATTTTCTTAATTTCATCCCATCAGCCCAAAGTTCTGCCATACCTTTCGAAACAGATTGAGATTGCTCAGCCTGGTTTCGGCTCTTTGTCTGGGACACCCTGTAATGGAGACCACGTTATCTGTATCGTTCAGTATTCGCCTCAGATAACAAAATTAGCTCATTTGTCCACACATAGTCGACGAGCGTCGATGCGTCGATCAACTAACTATAGGCTATAGGTGAATCTATTTGTGGATTTGTGGAAAGGTGGACACAGCTTTACTGCTTTACAGCCTTGAATTATTACACTGTGCATGAAATGAACCCCATAATAACAGATAATTCAAGTCCATTTTACACCGAATGCATACCCAATAGGTATGTATTTCAGATTTGAGTCCATTTTTTACCTAATCCATAGTATTAGGTATGTATTTCAAGAGCAACATTTCAACACCCATGTATGCCTGTGGCCCGTATAGGGTACTTACAAATTTTACATTAATCAAAGTGATAAGAAGTGTCACAACACATTAGATGTGAATATGTCACAACACTCCATAATTAATAGCCTGATAAGCAGGTGCTTAAATTATCTCAAAAAAAAAAAAAAAAAAAAAAAAAAAACCACACAACAGCAAACCCTTCATAATCTCCATTCAGCTAAATACTGACAGCACTGCGAATTTAGCTGAATGGAGCATTGCGGATTGGGATATTCTGAAAAGTGCGAGGTTGGTAAATTGTCTGGGATGTCACGTGCTGATGGCTATTTCAAGGTGCACTCTGCCTCGTGAAGACAACTGAGAAGCTGATTTAAATTCCACCTACACTGAAAAAAAAAAAAAAATAAAAATAACCCACGAGAGCCGAGGCCTACATTAAAATCACACCAAACTGGACCAAACCCTTTTCTCTTTTTCGCTGATATCTCAGTCGCTCCATTTCTGAGTGCATCGAGGATCTGTATATGAGTTAGAAAACGAAATTTCCTACTCTTTTCACTATTATTTGACCTATTTACTCAGTACCGGTCCGGAGTTAGAAGCGGTTGAATTTCAGCAAGATCCAAAAAAAAAAGTTCGGCTCTTATGGGATGAGTTGAGAAAAACAGTGACTTGGTTCTGGAAATCTAAGGACAGCCGTTCACGCTCAGACGCCCAGACCGTCTGACAAACCTAGGTCTCAGACCTACTATTTATAGCTGAGAAAAAGAGTGACTGGGTTCCGAAAATCTAATGCCAGCCAGACCGTTTTCTGACAGATCTTAGGTCTCAGACCTACTACATATTTATAACCACTTTTTTTTCCCCCGATTCTCATAATTATCTCGACCACACAAAAGAAGAATAAAACTGATAACATGGCGTAGACTGTAGACACAAGAAATGTCCATAAATTGTTCTGGTCAGCCTTGAGGCGTTAAGTGTACATGACAATCTTACCAAGGAAGCCCTTAAAAATCCATAAATCATGTTACTGCTGTGAATTATGCCATTACTGTTAATTAATAATGCTACTGCTCATTTTATGCTACCACAGGCGAACCTGAATATGCAAAAATCCAATGGACGGGCAATATTTTCTTGTTTATAGAGGTTTCCAGCTTCCTGCTTAGAAATTTTCCATTCCTGTTCTCGGAACGGCTGACTTTCTCCTGCTTTTCAACTTTTAATACCTTCTAATAACTGCGAGTGTTAGTTCATAATTAGGTAGGTACCTATCCAATAATAAGTACCTACCTAACTATCTATGTACGTAGTTAATTATCAATTGAATTGATCACTTTTTAATAGATTTCAAAGAAAACTCCAACCTACCTAATTTTCACTTTACTTTTCAGTCGTTTTTACTAAAATACGAACTTTCTCTGTGAAAACCAAAAGCCCTTCTACCCTTTGGCAAATTGCCATTGAAGGTTAGAATTTTCTACTGATCGTGCATTATTTACCTGGAGATTTTCGCAATTCATAATATCTAGGAATTTACGGTACCTACTACTACCACCACAGGTAAGTGTTATATTTTTCACATGCTAATCTTCTGGATTAATCCGGATATTTCTACACAACTTATCAACCTAATCAAGTAATCAGTCCCTTTTTCCCGACCCGGGGAAGTACCTATTATATACCTACCTACGTTAAGGTCCGTCCACACTATAAAGTCGGCCAAAGTCCATCGACTCCGATCGAAACCCTTATAAATTTTGGAACCCATAGATCAGGGCCGTGTCCAGGATTTTGTCGGGGTTGGGGGGCGAGAGTCTAGCCCTCACCCCGCAAATACGGCCCTGGACACTATAGGTGTAAATTGTAGAGTCTACTTTATAATAATAATAATAATAATAATAAATAAATGTTTATTAATAGGATGTCTAGTTGTCCAGGTAGGTAAAAATCTAAAAATGAATTTATTAGTCTTACAACTCATTCAGAAGGTGTGGGAAGCGCCTATTTATAGTACATAGGACACATGATTATTATGTACAATTGTACATAGCACCTATTTATTACATAAGACACATACATATGTACCCATGTACATAGCACCTATATATTTTAGTACATAAGATATACATGTTATGTTGTACATATTATGTAGATATGTACATTGTGTGAACGAGTTATAGGTACATAAATTCATGATACGGGCTTACAAAACATTTTTTATTTTATTTTATTTTATTTTATTTTTTTTTTTTTTTTTTTTTCGGCAATTTTAAAACAGGTACTTACTCGTGGACGCAACTCGGATGATGAGTTTCAGACCTAGGACTCAAATCGGAGGGGCGCAATTCGGATTTGACCCTCAGGACGCAACTCGAAGCTCCCCATTCAGTCTTTAGTGACTTTACAGGCAGCCCTAATCTTTATTCAATTGAAGCTTAGGAACGAAATCAATTGATTGAAGTTTTTTTTTCATGTTGATCATTTCGATTCATTCAATAAAATTTACGTCTTAGAAAGGGAGAGGAATTTCAACGCTTCTCTCTCTCTCTTTATTTATTATTATTATTTTTTGCTACATTAGACTCATAATTATGGTCTGTGTCGTATAGCATGCCCCCATCCCGTGGTAAATTTCTTGCTTTATTTAAATATCTGACCGCACATATTTTCTCATTCTAATGTCTCAGCAAATGGCGGAGGCTGCTGTTTGGCGGAATGACATATGGGCACATCCGTTCTAGAACGGTAAATGAGGTCACCAAAAAAATAATAATCACTAGGAAAAAAAACACTTGTAACCTCGGAGTTTTTGCCTTATCTCCCGGAAAAAACATTTTGAGAGCAAAAATGCGAGGCCAACCTACAATTTTTTGAGTGAGTGATGCGGTCAAACTTTCTTGACTTGGCGGGGCGGAGCGCTACCGCTCTCCCTAAACTACCACGAAACCGCTTTCGCATTACTTAAAGGCACAGTCTTTTACATCTATGCTTAGGTATATCGCTTATTTAAGGACGCAAAGTTGGGTCAGAAAATTTCCTTCCCGGTCGGGATTCGAACTCAGCATCTTCGGGTTGAGATACCACTCGTCCATAGAGGTGGATTCAGGGACTTGGCAGTGGCACACTGCCCAAATCTGTCTCGCTGTCAATGTAAGATTTGGCCTATCCAGTAATATCTCAAACTGTGTTTACTGTGTGTCAGTGTGTAAAGGTAGTTGTGTGGGCGACATAGCTTGTGACTTGTGACATTGAAAGAGGAACCATCATTAATCAGGCGAAATTGTAAAAATAATAATAAAGAAAAAAAAAATCGGACCCTCCTAAAATGTTTGTTAAATTACCTACCCTTTTATTTTTGTTATTTATCGCTATTTATTTATTTTTACACGATTTTTTTACAGTGAGTTTTCTGTTTGAAGTGTTTTATCGGGGGTTAACGTCACCTTATAATTGCTGCACTACCTGATACCTGCTGAGGTCTTTCATTAGTGAGTTCTTTGTTTGTTTATTTGGGTCTAATCTTGAAATTAGAGGTAGAAACACACTAACCCGTCAAGCTTTCCCATAATATTGTAGGTAATCTCGTTCAGGGACAGCCACACTACTATCACGTCACGTCACGTGACAGTAGTGTGTTTCTACCTTAACATTTCAGTGTCAGCTCCCAATCTCCCATGGCGTAGTGGTCACTGCGCTCGCCTTGCACGCGGGAGGCCCGGGTTCGATTCCCGGCGGGGTCAAGAAATTTGTATCATGCAAATGATTGATTCCGTGACTGGCCGTTACGGGGCCCACTCGTGAGGAAAATGAGTAGGTAGCTATGTAATATAAATGCGCATAGCGACCGGTGCCAGCATGGTAGGTAATTGAGAACTGGATTATTGCGATATATATGTATTTGGAAAAATCCTACAATGCTGCAGTGAGATAAGTTATTTATCAAAGCGGCAGGCGGCAGAACATGAAAGTGCATAGGTAAAGAAATTACCTACCTAGGTACCTACATTAACTGAGTTATCTTTTTTTTTTTTTTTAACTAAATGTCTGTACTCTCTGCACAGATAATTTTGTGTGGGTAGGTATCTACTTACGTACCTACAGATAATTTTAAAAATTTTGAATGTGAAAAAGTTGTTTGTGTGTGGGTAGAGCAATTTTTTTTAGCAACACAAGTGGGTAGGTAGATAGGTATAACCAGATTTTTCCGGTATTGTTTGGCTGGCAATATCGAAGTAGGTAGGTAGGTATTACCTATAGGTACCTACTTACACTACCTACGCATTCGGTCACTTTTTTCCGTCCCCGTTTTTGTAATATGGAGACAGAATTGTGACCGTATTATGCAAATTTTGTCACCAATGTCAACCGAGCTCAACCAAATAGGTAGATTATTCAGTCTAGTATCTTTCCATGGAATAAAATTACGCGAATTATATGATTTAGGACAGTAGGAGATTTAGAAGTATTAACATGAGTTATATAAAGCCAATATCTTGGAGTTGAAAAAGAAGAAGATGAAGAAGAAGGAAGCTGCAAGAAATGATCATGATGAAGAAGAAGTAGAACAAGAAGACGACGAAGAAGAAGAAAAGGAAGCCAAAGAAAAAGAAGAACAAGATCAAGAAGAGGAAGAAGGCTTGCACATAGGAAAAGACAATTACATAGTCCTTAAATAGAAACTAAAAACTAATCAGGCAAAAGTCCAAGCTCAGATATAATCTATAGCCTTCTTGGTTCAGAACGTGATTTCAATAAGGAAAAAGTGCAACATAAACCTAAACTACAAGAAAAGATGAAGAAGAAGAGAAAGAAGAAGAGGAAAAGAAAGAAGAAGAAGAGGAAAAGAAAGAAGAAGGCGAACTAAAAGAAGAAGACGGGGGAGAAGAGGAGGAAGAGGAAGAAGAGTAGGAGGAGGAAGAGAAAAAGAGAATTTCGATTTACGTAAAACTGACTTTTTTTGATCCTTTGCCGTAGGGCGGACTCCGAAAATTTGGAACATAATTAAAGTCACGCGTCTACGGAGTGCAATGTGAGACCAGCGACCAGCCTCATGCGTTTACAAATATCTACCACGTGACTGTAGGAAGCTATCTCCCATTTTATCTGCTGACTGCTATCTTCTCCAATGACTATTTTCTAGGTAATCCCATTTAAATGTTTTGTCAACACAATAGGTATGTATCTTGTATTGTTGATCCAGGCACTCTCTGGTGACTTATTTTACCATGTGATAGGTATAGGTAGGTAGTAGGTACTAGGTACCTACCATTCTAATACCTATACCCATGTGATAGACCTACGGGAACTATAACGCGTACAAGACAGACGCGCTACCAAGAAAGCTAACTAGGCTGGTATAATCTTTAAAGTTGTGTGACGACAGAAACCTCTAGAAGCCTAGAAGATCAGACTTGCTAGAAGACATCCCAATGCTCAGACTTGGGTCAACAGAAAGGTTAGGTCCACCTACGACTTGCTAGGTTTTTAAGCATCCAAATTAACCCTATCTTGGTCTTGCGTCCTCAAATATGGGTCTAAATTCGGAATATACTCATGATCAGCTCTACTGTTGAATTTGATATCCATTTATTGAACCTTTTTGAGAGGATTGATAGAGGGAACTGTAACAATGGAGGTTTTATGGTCTGGAAATCCAAGACAAAAGGGAGACAGGATAGGAGAAACCCACCGTTCCGAGAACGAACCTAATCTATTTAGGATCAAGTTCACCCCGTGCGAGAATCGAACCCGCGACCTACAAGGCTGGCCGGGTAAAATAATAAAGTGGACATCATTAAGCAGAAAAGAACCATCCATAAGGCAATACCCGTTATGGATGGTTATTTTTTTCTTAATGCTGTCCAATTTTACTAACGTCCAGTGAAGCTCAGTTGTTATGCGGTTTTCACAATCTTTTCTTTTTCTTCTTCGGATGATCAGGAATGGGTTAATGTCAGCTGGGAGTCTCTGCGGGTGGGACTAGGTCATAAGAAACTGCCCACTGGGTAGTAAACCGGTTAATAGCTCATGTTTTAGTAGTTGTACAATATCTTCTGCAGGCAAAGAAAAGTTACGAAGCTGCAAGAAATGATCATGATGAAGAAGAAGTAGAACAAGAAGACGACGAAGAAGAAGAAAAGGAAGCCAAAGAAAAAGAAGAACAAGATCAAGAAGAGGAAGAAGGCTTGCACATAGGAAAAGACAATTACATAGTCCTTAAATAGAAACTAAAAACTAATCAGGCAAAAGTCCAAGCTCAGATATAATCTATAGCCTTCTTGGTTCAGAACGTGATTTCAATAAGGAAAAAGTGCAACATAAACCTAAACTACAAGAAAAGATGAAGAAGAAGAGAAAGAAAAAGAGGAAGAAGAAGAAAAAGAAGATGAAGAAGAAGAGGAAAAGAAAGAAGAAGACGAACTAAAAGAAGAAGACGGGGGAGAAGAGGAGGAAGAGGAAGAAGAGTAGAAGGAGGAAGAGAAAAAGGGAATTTCGATTTACGTAAAACTGACTTTTTTTGATCCTTTGCCGTAGGGCGGACTCCGAAAATTTAGAGCATAATTAAAGTCACGCGCCTACGGCGTGCTATGTGAGACCAGCCTCATGCGTTTACAAATATCTACCACGTGACTGTAGGAAGCTATCTCCCATTTTATCTGCTGACTGCTATCTTCTCCGATGACTATTTTATAGGTAATCCCATTTAAATGTTTTGTCAACACAATATGTATCTTGTGTTGTTGATCCAGGCACTATCTGGGGACTTATTTTACCATGTGATATAGGTAGGTAGTAGGTGCCATTCTAATACCTATTCCCATGTGATAGACCTACAGGATGGTCGAATATTGTGGTTGGAGGAATCGTTTAAATTACTGCTAATATGTATAGTGACCATACGTTCAGAGTGTTTCTAAAGTAAGGGGACCCCTGAATATTTTTTGAACGGCTAAAGATGAGAAGCTGAAATGTAGAGTAGTGTTCAAAAAATATTCAGGGGTCTCCGGACTTTATTAACACTCTGTAGTCTTATACAGGGTTTACCAATCAGATATTCGAATTTGAATTACCTAGTTCACTCAGCAAATGTGGCCTATGTTTACTTTTTCGGGCTTCTTCTGCTCCTCCTTGAAGTTCTTACTCAGTGATTCTTCTTATCCTTCCCTTTTTGAAGATCACACATGGTGGGGGTGGCCACTATTAACCTTACCTTCGGGAGCCGCAATCTCATAAAGCCGTGCCACGCCGCAGGCGAAATTTTTGAAAATTTCGGTCTAGAATCTTCAGAATTTAGTCTCAATGAAATTCTGATCTCCAGAGAAATTTTTCAACAAGTATAAACTATGATTAGAAAGCCGCACAAGATCGTCTCACGAGCAACGTTATGGCCACCTCTGATACCTATATGGTTAAAATTTTCTTAATTTCATCACATCAGACCAAAGTTTGTTCTGCCATACCTTTCGAAACAGATTGAGATTGCTCAGCCTGGTTTTCAAATTCGGCTCTTTGTCTGGGACACCCTGTAATGGAGACCACGTTATCTGTATCGTTCAGTATTCGCCTCAGATAACAAAATTAGCTCATTGATTACTTTCCTTCCTATAGGTCTATAGGATAAGGAAAGTAAAAAGTGAACTTTTCCCCTATAGAGATCATTGACTGATAGAGTATTTATTTGAACTCATCATTAATGTCGTAAAATTGATCACAAATTTAATAGTGCATAATTATCTAATTAATTAATTGAAAAGTTCATTAGTAGCTTTCAAGTTTAATGTTCTATTTCGGAAGCTTTTAACCTTTTAAAGTTCAAATATTTGAGGTTCCACCATTACGTCACGTGGGTGTTGGTTGTTTTAGTTTAGGTGTTGTTTAGGTACTTATTTGCTCAAAAATATTGGGACAAAAAAATTATCGCTCAACCTTTGATTGGGTTTTGAGTTTGCAGCATCTCCACCACTAGTACCTTTTTCTGTAAAGAAATTTCGGAATAAAAGTTTTTCACAGGATATAATCCATTTTGCCACCAGCTACATACCTTAGCTTTTTCGCCAAGTGTTTTTCTTCTTGTTCTGATTTTTTTTTTCTTCTTCTACTTCTTCTTCCCCTTCTACTTTCCCTCCTCCTCCTCCTCTTCCTCCTCCTCCTTCTTCTTTTTCTTCAACCCTGCACATGGCGAAACTTTCAAAATAAAGTTAAAGAGCTTGTAGATGGGGCTTACTGAAATTTCTTTTTCGTGGTTGTAGAGTTCCATTTGGAATAATTTCATTAGCATCAAGTAGTTTTCCACTATTACAAACTTTCGTCTCGGGGGCTACCTATGTAGGTCAATAGGGGCTGAATTTTAAACTAGGATTATCATTTAATCCTGGTCAGGATTAGGTTCTAGGAGAGCTATTCTATGTGGGAAAGTAATGTTGGACAATTAGTTTGACTAACTAAGACAGGAACTGAAAGTAGTTTTAAAAAAAAATTCTTAAAACCTCTCCGCGAACACTCTAAGCCTAACCGCCCCTAAAAGGTAATCCGGTTTTAAAATTCGACCCTTAAATAGATTGACGGGGGGAATGCCCCAGATTGCAGGCATTTAGGACCCCTGAATCTGTCCCTGAGATGCCCCGTAGGGGGAGGGGTGTGGCCTCGTTTAGGAATTGTAGGCTATACGCCAGTGATGCTATACGCCAGTGATGAACTTATCTGCAAACTTGAAGTAAAGGAGGTTGGTCGCTACTTAACCATCCTATTTGAAAACGCTTGTTTATAGGTAAGTGCGACAGTAATTAAATAAATAAATAAATAAATAAAAAAATCACATAATTTCATTAAGAAAAAAAAAAATAGCACATACCTACTATACAAACACAAATTCCTACGTTACATACCAAACACGTGGGTCTCTTCGGAACTAAACACTCCCTAATTAGATAATTAGGTCTTCTGGAAATGTTTTACGGATAAAAATAATGATAACTGATAGAGAATGCCAGAAATTTACCACTCCTACTGGTTAACTTCCACTAGTTCTAATAACTTCCACTGAAAATTAGAATTTAGAATAGTTCTAATCTTCTAACTTCCTTTGAAAAATAGAGTTTAAGAATTCTAAATAATTCAAATTTTTCTAGAACGATGGATGCAATTCTTCAAATTCCTCAGTGAGATCTTTTTTTTTTTCTAGAATTATAGAACGCATCTTTTTTTTTTTTTTTTTTTTTTTAGGTTTCACAGAGGGAACTATAACGCGTACCAGACAGACGCGCTACCAACCAAGCTAACTAGGCTGGTATAATCTTTAAAGTTGTGTGACGACAGAAACCTCTAGAAGCCTAGAAGATCAGACTTATTAGAAGACATCCCAATGCTCAGACTTTGGTCAACAGAAAGGTTAGGTCCCCACCTACGACTTGCTAGGTTTTTAAGCATCCACATTAACCCTATCTTGGTCTTGCGTCCTCAAATATGGGTCTAAATTCGGTAGCGTAGTGGTCAAGACGCTCGCCTGGTAAACAGGAGGGCGTGGGTTCGATCCCAGCCGAGGCATGGAATTTTATTCTCATTTGGTGGATCTTTTGGAACAAATGGCTGCTCGGTAGTCACCTGTTTCAATAGCTCTTGCTGCTTCTGTTGTGTTGCGGTAGTGAGAGCCTTCTGTGCAGGTGCAGGGGCTTCTTTGACTATGACAAGAAAAAAAAATATATTTATCTAAGCTCGTTTGACCTCCTGAGGCTCATTTCTCCTCTTTTAGAAGAAAATACAGGGATTAGTTGAACCATTCGGTCCAATATGGCATATTCCTGACCATTGAAGGACTAGTTTTTAGTTTTCATTGGACCAGTAATCAGTTTCCCAAAAGAAAAATACACCTATAGTTCAGCCATCTATCCAGGCAAGTAACTTGAAACTTGGAAGAAAAAAAAAAGTATAGGTAAGTAACCAACCTTCTAATCCTTGAGTATTAAAAGGACTGTCTGATAAATTCATCATGTTTAGAAGGCTTACCTTTTCCTTCTCTGATATCCTTGACCCTGTGCTGATAGTAAGCATGGTATGGATCTCCAGGACTGAGAAAATTGAACTTGGGATTTCCAATTTCATTTTGACGGATTCTGGATTCAAACTCAGGACCATTTCTGGCAACAAAGTTAGCAGTCTTGTCAACAATATCTGTACAATTAGGAAGTTCAGGAAAGAACTTGGCTGTGACTCTGTAAAACAGTAATAATTAACCAACCTAGGTTGTGCATTTGATTGCCACCCTAAGCTAAAAGTAAACTTAAAATATTTAGCCTCAGTTTTCTCCTATCCTGTCTTCTTTTTACGTGATGATGAGACAGACTTTTGGGATGATAAGAATATGTCCTACATTTTCCATTAGAAATTTTCATTTAGTTTGTCTGTTTGTTCTCCCCTAATTTTCAAGCTGTTGATACAATTTTGATTACATATAGGTGAAGCACCAAGGATTTATGCCTTGGTTCAAATTTAAAATCAACACCTCCTGATTTCCTAATAACTGCTTAACCTGATCTAACGTTTACGAACAAAATTACGTTAGTTTGTTTATTATTTTTGTTAAATAAAGGTGGGAATTTTCTATTAGTAATGTTAATATAATTTTATTACAATATTACCCATCATATAAAATGTTTTTATTAAAAGCTCAGTAATAGGTACCTACCGACTTACAGGACTAGACCTACCTCGGTGTCGATAGTTGGTACATTAACATAACGTACCTTATATATCCGCCTAAATAGGAGGCTTATAATAATACAAAGTAGGTATAATTTAGGTAATATCCATTCATTACATGTGTAGGTAGTTAGGTATTCAATTGACTGGACGTTTAGTAGGTACCTGCTTTTCAACTTTTAATACCTTCTAATAACTGCGAGTGTTAGTTCATAATTTATTAGGTAGGTACCTATCCAATAATAAGAAGGTACCTACCTATCTAACTATCTATGTACCTAGTTAATTATCAATTGAATTGATCACTTTTTAATAGATTTCATAGAAAACTCCAACCTACCTAATTTTCACTTTACTTTTCAGTCGTTTTTACTAAAATACGAACTTTCTCTGTGAAAATCAAAAGCCCTTCTACCCTTTGGCAAATTGCCATTGAAGGTTTAAATTTTCTACTGATCGTGCATTATTTACCTGGCGATTTTCGCAATTCATAATATCTAGGAATTTACGGTACCTATCACAGGTAAGTGTTATATTACTTTCTATTTTTCACATGCTAATCTTCTGGATTAATCCGGATATTTCTACACAACTTATCAACCTAATCGTAATCAGTCCCCTTTTTCCCGACCCGGGGAAGTACCTATATCCTATATATACCTACCAGCCTACCTACGTTAAGGTCCGTCCACACTATAAAGTCGGCCAAAGTCGATCGACTCCGATCGAAACCCTTATAAATTTTGGAACCCATAGATCAGGGCCGTGTCCAGGATTTTGTCGAGGGGATGGGGGGCGAGAGTCTAGCCCTCACCCACTATATATGGCCCTGGACACTGTAGGTGTAAATTGTAGAGGTACTTAATAATAATAATAATAATAATAATAATAATAATAAATAAATGTTTTTAAAAAACACTTAGAACCCCGGAGTTTTTGCCTTATCCCCCGGAAAAAACATTTTGAGAGCAAAAATGCGAGGCAAACCTACAATTTTTTGAGTGAGTGATACGGTCAAACTTTCTTGACTTGGCGGGGCGGAGCGCTACCGCTCTCCTTAAACTACCACGAAACCACTTTCGCATTACTTAAAGGCACAGTCTTTTTCATCTATGCTTAGGTATATCGCTTATTGAAGGACGGTAAGTTGGGTCAGAAAATTTCCTTCCCGGTCGGGATTCGAACTCAGCATCTCCGGGTTGAGATACCACTCGTCCATAGAGGTGGATTCAGGGACTTGGCGGTGGCACACTGCCCAAATCTGTCTCGCTGTCAATGTAAGATTTGGCCTATCCAGTAATATCTCAAACTGTGTATAATTGTCAGTGTGTATAGGTAGTTGTGTGGGCGACATAGCTTGTGACTTGTGACTTGTGACATTGAAAGAGGAACCATCATTAATCAGGCGAAATTGTAGGTAAATAATAATAAAGAAAAAAAAAGTCGGACCCTCCTAAAATGTTTGTTAAATTACCTACCCTTTTATTTTTGTTATATATCGCTATTTATTTATTTTTACACGATTTTTTTACAGTGAGTTTTCTGTTTGAAGTGTTTTTTCGGGGGTTAACGTCACCTTATAATTGCTGCACTACCTGATACCTGCTAAGGTTTTTAATTAGTGAGTTCTTTGTTTGTTTGTTTGTTTATTTGGGTCTAATCTTGAAATTAGAGGTAGTAACACACTAACCCGTCAAGGTTTCCCATAATATTGTAAGTAATTTCGTTCAGGACAGCCACACTACTATCACGTCACGTCACGTCACGTGACAGTAGTGTGTTTCTACCTTAACATTTCAGTGTCAGCTCCCATGGCGTAGTGGTCACTGCGCTCGCCTTGCACGCGGGAGGCCCGGGTTCGATTCCCGGCGGGGTCAAGAAATTTGTATCATTTTCATTCGTGCTTGAAGGGGCAAAAAGTTGTACGAAATTTTCCCTTTGTTCGTTTTTCGTCTTTCCCCTCCCATCCCGTCCTCTTCTCTTATCTTTCCTTCTCCTCATCACTTATCTATTCTATTCTGTTTTCTGTCCCTCTTCTCTTCATCTTCTTTTATTTTTTCTCTCCCTTATTCCATCTTCCCTTCCTCTCCACTCTTTCTTTCTAATCTAGTCTTCCCCCACTCCTCATTTTCTCCCTTTTCTCTCCTGTTTTGTCCCTTTTCTTCTTCTCTTCCTCCCTCTATTTCCTCTTCCCCTTCTTAAGTCATTCTCTCTCTCTCTCTCTCTCTCTCTCTCTCTCTCTCTCTCCCTCTTCATTGTAGCCCTGAGGTGTTGATTCTAGAATGGCATGTGCAAGTCGTAATGCATAACATAAAATATGCAAATCTGTAATGCATATATTAGTACGCTGAGAAATCTGAATCTGTATTACTTAACTGAATCTGTAACATAAAATATGCAATCGGTAATGCATATTAATACGCTGAGAAATCTGAGAATACATTGTGTGAAGTAGGTACTTATTGGGACTGTATACACAGTGGGAAATACTCGTATGCCTGCTTATCGCGATAGTGTATGTATATAGAATAGACTCTGTACTAGACGTAGACTGTACACAAATGGGAATTTATAATTATGTGAAAATTATTCAAAATCAATAAACACATCAAAACTGGGCGAACATCATAAAAAGTAGTGACAAAAGAAATAAAGTACTAATAATAGGTATAGTGTCTACCTATCCCTAAGGTACCTACTATGAGTTGCGAGGCCCACTCAGCCTCGTGAGGATAATGAGTAGCTATGACATATAAATGCGCGTAGCGACCGGTGCAGGAATGGAAGGTAAACATTGGATGTTAGGATTATTGAGATATTGGGAAAAAGCCTACAATACTGCAGTGAGCACCAAAGAGTTGTGATATATAATAACATTAATAACGATAAAATATGGCATAAGTAAAGGTCAAAGCGGCCAGCATAGTTAGCTTGGTAGCTCGTCTGCCTCTGCCTTGTAAGCACTAGGTCGCGGGTTCGATTCCCGCCCGGGGCGGATTTTATCCTGATTCGTTCTCGGAACAGCTGGCTTTCTCCTATCCTGTCTTTCTTCTTATAGCAATAGAGCTATAACTGTTATAGTGCTATAGGGGTTAGAATGTGCTATGTGGTTAGGTGGTAGAGAACGCCTCCGGTGCGGCGGTAACCTCTCGCCTATTGGTTACCTTGCATTCAAAAGTTAAACTGACTTCTGATTGGATAGATTTTAATTCAAACTTCAATCAACCAATCCTATCCTAACCAAACCAATCCTAACCAATCCAATCAACCAACCGACTGGCACCGGTCGCTAATATGCGCATTTATATGTCATAGCTACTCATTTTCCTCACGAGGCTGAGTGGGCCCCGCAACAGCCAGTCACGGAATCAATTATTTGCATGATACAATTTCTTGGCCCCGCCGGGAATCGAACCCGGGTCTCCCGCGTGCAAGGCGAGTGCAGTGACCACTACGCCATGGGAGCTGACGCCATTCCCCCGGGAATCGAACCCGGGTCTCCCGCGTGCAAGGCGAGCGCAGTGACCACTACGCCATGGGAGCTGAAGATTGGATTTCCTCACGAGGCTGAGTGGGCCCCGCAACAGCCAGTCACGGGATCAATCATTTGCATGATACAAATTTCTTGACCCTGCCGGGATTCGAACCCGGGTCTCCCGCGTGCAAGGCGAGCGCAGTGACCACTACGCCATGGGAGCTGACTGAAACGAGATCGAGGCCCCGCAACAGCCAGTCACGGAATCAATCATTTGGATGATACAAATTTCTTGACCCCGCCGGGAATCGAACCCGGGTCCGCTGAGTGGGCCCCACAACAGCCAGTCACGGGATCAATCATTTGCATGATACAAATTTCTTGACCCCGCCGGGAATCGAACCCGGGTCTCCCGCGCGTGCAACGCGAGTGCAGGTGACCCCTAACCAGGGAGCTGACCCATCGTCATAATCTGCAGAAGACTACTTAAGCTGGCATTGCTGCAAATGCCTTGATATCCTCTATTGGGGCAATTGCGCTCTACCTTCCATGACTTGTCTGGCAAAATATTTTTTATAATTTGTTTCCATTTGAAACGCAAAACATTTTTTATCATATTTGGGTTTATTCATAAAATGTGATTAAATTTTACAAAGTAGAATCCCAACCCAGGGCTGTATTCAGGGGGAGATCCCCTTGTTGAAATCGTAGACACTGGCCTGCCCCGACCCCTATCCGTAAACCCCCACTAATTTCCCCTTTAATAAAATCAATCAATTATTTCATTATTGATAAATTAAATGACGAGAACATTCTATATTACGTATTTAGAGGGAGGTCCCCTTGTTGAAATCGTAGATACTGGCCTGCCCCGATCCCTCTCCGTAAACCCCCACTAATTTCCCCTTTAATAAAATCAATCAATTATTTCATTATTGATAAATTAAATGACGAGAACATTCTATATGATGTGTACGAGTATGTTCCCCAAATGAAAGAAAGGAGAAACACCAGTTCCGTCCGAGAACCCAAAATCATTCGGATATTTCTTTCTTTTTTTTTTCTTTTTCTTTTTTTCGTAGTGGATCAAAAATAATTCCATACAGCCACTTTATTTGTTTGTTTTTTTTTTTTTTTTTTTTTTTTTTTTTTTAAAAATAAAAACCAAACCCTTCATAATCTCCATTCAGCTAAATACTGACAGCACTGCGAATTTAGCTGAATGGAGCATTGCGAATTGGGATATTCTGAAAAGTGCGAGGTTGGTAAATTGTCTGGGATGTCACGTGCTGATGGCTATTTCAAGGTGCACTCTGCCTCGTGAAGACAACTGAGAAGCTGATTTAATTTCCACCTACACTGAGAAAAAATAAAAATAACCCACGAGAGCCGAGGCCAAACTGGACCAAACCCTTTTCTCTTTTTCGCTGATATCTCAGTCGCTCCATTTCTGAGTGCATCGGGGATCTATCTATGAGTTAGAAAACGAAATTTCCTACTATTTCCTACTATTTTTTTTTTTTTATTTGACCTATTTACTCAGTACCGGTCCGGAGTTAGAAGCGGTTGAATTTCAGCAAGATACAAAAAAAAAAAAGTTCGGCTCTTATGGGATGAGTTGAGAAAAAGAGTGACTTGGTTCTGGAAATCTAAGGACAGCCGTTCACGTCTGACAAACCTAGGTCTCAGACCTACTATTTATAGCTGAGAAAAAGAGTGACTGGGTTCCGAAAATCTAATGCCAGCCACTGAGGCTCAGACCGTCTTCTGACAGATCTTATGTCTCAGACCTACTACATATTTATAGCCACTTTTTTCCCCCGATTCTCATAATTATCTCGACCACACAAAAGAAGAATAAAACTGATAACATGGCGTAGACACAAGAAATGTCCATAAATTGTTCTGGTCAGCCTTGAGGCGTTAAGTGTACATGACAATCTTACCAAGGAAGCCCTTAAAAATCCATAAATCATGTTAGTGCTGTGAATTATGCCATTACTGTTAATTAATAATGCTACTGCTCATTTTATGCTACTACAGGCGAACCTGAATATGCAAGAATCCAAGGGACGGGCAATATTTTCTTGTTTATAGAGGTTTCCAGCTTCCTGCTTAGAAATTTTCCATTCCTGTTCTCGGAACGGCTGGCTTTCTCCCTATTGCTTAATCCAACAGTTTAACTTAAACCAAATTTAAACCAAGACTGTGGTCCCGGCCTCCCATAACTCTGGTCTTTTTCTCCTTCTTCATAAATTCCCTCCTCAGACTAAGGGAGCCAGCAACTTCATCAATCTTTCCCAGCACATTCCTTCCTGACTTTCTCTTGTCCTTCTCTCTTCGCTTTCCTTCCGAAAAAAAATGCCCTAAGACCTAATTTACTTGCTTATCGCGTTACGGTTCCTTCTATCAAACTAAAAAAAAAAAAAATAGTTCTACTGACGGAGACGATTTAGGGACCCTGTATTAATTCTCATAGCATTGAGTTAAATAGACCCATGAGGGACCCTTAGCCCTGAGGTGTTGATTCTAGAATGGCATGTGCAAGTCGTAATGCATAACATAAAATATGCAATCTATAATGCATATTAATACACTGGAAATGCAGAATACATGAACATAAAATATGCAATCTGTAATGCATATTAATACACTGGGAATGCAGAACACATTAACATAAAATATGCAAATCTGTAATGCATAAATTAGTACGCTGAGAAATCTGAATCTGTATTACTTAACATAAAATATGCAATCTGTAATGCATATTAATACGCTGAGAAATCTGAGAATACATTGTGTGAAGTACCTAGGTACTTATTGGGACTGTTTACAGTGGGAAATACTCGTATGCCTGCTTATCACGATAGTGTATTGTACAGAATAGACTCTGTACTAGACGTAGACTGTACAGAAGTGGGAATTTATAATTATGTGAAAATTATGCAGAATCAATAAACACATCAAAACTGGGCGAACATCATAAAAAGTAGTGACAAAAGAAATAAAGTATACTAATAATAGGTATAATGTCTACCTATCCCTAAGGTACCTACTATGAGTTGCGAGGCCCACTCAGCCTCGTGAGGATAATGAGTAGCTATGACATATAAATGCGCCATTTTCAAACCCCTCTTTACCAATTTTCGAGTCTCGTGGCTATTTCCCGTGAACTAATTGCCTAAAATGATTTATCTACCGTGTATCTAGATGGGTCTACTCAGAGGGTCACCCATCCGGTTGTCGTCCCAACATACCATTTTCAAACCCCTCTTTACCATTTTCGAGTCTCGCGGCTATTTCCCGTGAACTAATTGCCTAAAATGATTTATCTACCGTGTATCTAGATGGGTCTACTCAGAGGGTCACCCATCCGGTTGTCTGCCACGGTCATTGTGCTCTTCACTCATGTGACATCAGTGAACCTATCAATGATTCCAGAACATTCTCCATAGCAGACCGTCACTACTCGACGTTAAAGTGGCGTATCCTGACGTTGTGTCCACTAAGTCCACACAAATCGACCGGCCATCGATCGATGGCCGTCGACTAAGTGTGGTGGACACACCCTGAGGTTTTCAAAACAGGAGCTATGAAAATGAAAACGGATAAAGAAGAGCTCTGCATTATGTATAAACCCATAAGTGGGAGCAACGAATTGTGAATTTATGTTTAAACCCATAAAGAGGAGCCATAGAGAGTTACCTGATCTGCTGGTGGTCTTTAAATCATAATCAGTTACCCATTATTTTGCAGTAATTGGCCTGGAACACCCACGGAGTGCAAAATTTTGTTGCCCATAGCGACCGGTGCAGGAATGGTAGGTAAACATTGGATGTTAGGATTATTGAGATATTGGGAAAAATCCTACAATACTGCAGTGAGCACCAAAGAGTTGTGATATAATGACGATAAAATATGGCATAAGTAAAGGTCAAAGCGGCCAGCATAGTTAGCTTAGTAGCTCGTCTGCCTCTGCCTTGTAAGCACTAGGTCGCGGGTTCGATTCCCGCCCGGGGCGGATTTTATCCTGATTCGTTCTCGGAACAGCTGGCTTTCTCCTATCCTGTCTTTCTTCCTATAGCAATAGAGCTATAACTGTTATATAGTGCTATAGGGGTTAGAATGTGCTATGTGGTTAGGTGGTAGAGAACGCCTCCCGCGTGGCGGTAACCTCTCGCCTATTGGTTACCTTGCATTCAAAAGTTAAACTGATTTCTGATTGGATAGATTTTAATTCAAACTTCAATCAACCAATCCTATCCTAACCAAACCAATCCTAACCAATCCAATCAACCAACCGATTTCAAATCAACCAATTGCTTAATCCAACAGTTTAACTTAAACCAAATTTAAACCAAGACTGTGGTCCCGGCCACCCATAAGTTCTCTGGTCTTTTTCTCCTTCTTCATAAATTCCCTCCTCAGACTAAGGGAGCCAGCAACTTCATCAATCTTTCCCAGCACATTCCTTCCTCCCCCTCCCCTCTTCCCTCTCACCAAAAAATCCCTTCCTTTTTCTCCCGTTTTCTCCCCTCCTAAGTACGTGACCTTCTTTTTCCCCTCTTTGACCTTTGTTCCCCTAAACTTTATTGTATTCTCTTCCTCTCCTCTTTTCATTCGTGCTTGAAGGGACAAAAAGTCGTACGAAATTTTCTCTTTGTTCGTTTTTCGTCTTTCCCCTCCCATCCCGTCCTCTTCTCTTATCTTTCCTTCTCCTCATCACTTATCTATTCTATTCTGTTTTCTCTCCCTCTTCTCTTCATCTTCTTTTATTTTTTCTCTCCCTTTTTCCACCTTCTTTCCATCTTCCCTTCCTCTCCACTCTTTCTTTCTAATCTGGTCTTTCCCCACTCCTCATTTTCTCCCTTTTCTCTCCTGTTTTTCTCTTCCTCCCTCCATTTCCTCTTCCCCTTCTTAAGTAATTCTCTCTCTCTCTCTCTTTCTCTCTCTCTCTCTCTCGCTCTCTCTCTCTCTCTCTCCCTCTCTCCTTTTCAATTTTCATCTCTTGGGATAAATGCTTTGACGCCCCATCATTGACGATAACACTAACAGGGAATGCTTTTTTAATCATATATTTCTGGCGCCCATTTAGCCCGAAACACTAATATGTTTTCGTCGACGCTCTTTCCTCTTCAGAGACGTAACTCCAAATGTCCCCTTATATTTCCCTATGAAAATAGATAGTGAACTTTTCCCCTATAGAGATCATTGACTGATAGAGTATTTATTTGAACTCATCATTAATATCGTAAAATTGATCACAAATTTAATAGTGCATGATTATCTAATTAATTAATTGAAAAGTTCAGTAATAGCTTTCAAGTTTAATGTTCTATTTCGGAAGCTTTTAACCTTTTAAAGTTCAAATATTTGAGGTTCCACCATTACGTCAGAGTCACGCTCCGTGTGGGCGATTTGTACTCAAATTTTAGTCGTTTAGCCTGAACTTTACGCAGATATCGCGTACACATCAAAAGACTCGGTTGAAAGATCAAGTTGGGAGACGTATTGTGTGTGAACTTGTGAACCGGGCTTCATAGAGTCACGTGGGTGTTGGTTGTTTTAGTTTAGGTGTTTAGGCACTTATTTGCTCGAAAATATTGGGACAAAAAAAATTAACGCTCAACCTTTGATTGGGTTTTTGAGTTTGCAGCATCTCCACCACTAGTACCTTTTCCTGTAAAGAAATTTCGGAATAAAAGTTTTTCACAGGATATATCCATTTTGCCACCAGCTACATACCTAGCTTTTTCGCCAAGTGTTTTTCTTCTTCTTCTGTTTTTTTTTTTTTCTTCTTCTTCTTCTTCTTCTTCTTCTTCTACTTCTTCTTCCCCTTCTACTTCTCCTCCTCCTCCTCTTCCTCCTCCTCCTTCTTCTTTTTCTTCAACCCTGCACATGGCGAAACTTTCGAAACAAAGTTAAAGAGCTTGTAGATGGGACTTACTGAAATTTCTTTTTCGTGGTTTTAAAGTTCCATTTGGAATAATTTCATTAGCATCAAGTAGTTTTCCACTATTACAAACTTTCGTCTGGGGGGCTACCTATGTAGGTCAATAGATTGAATAGATTGACGGGGAATGTCCCAGAGAACAGGCATTTAGGGCCCCTGAATCTATCCCTGAGATGCCCCGTAGGGGCAGGGGTGTGACCTCGTGTAGGAATTGTAGGATATACGCCAGTGATGAACTTATCTGCAAACTTGAAGTAAAGGAGGTTGGTCGCTACTTAACCATCCTATTTGAAAACGCTTGTTTATAGGTAAGTGCGAGAGTAAAAAAAATATATAAATTAAAAAAAAAAAAAATCACATAATTTCATTAAGAAAAAAAAATAGCACATACCTAGGTACTATACAAACTCAAATTCCTATATTACATACCAAACACGTGGGTCTCTTCGGAACCAAACACTCCCTAATTAGATAATTAGGTCTTCTGGAAATGTTTTACGGATAAAATGATAACTGATAGAGAATGCCAAAAATTTACCACTCCTACTGCTTAACTTCCACTAGATCTAATAACTTCCACTGAAAATTAGAATTTAGAATAGTTCTTGTTCTAATCTTCTAACTTCCTTTGAAAAATAGAGTTTAGGAATTCCTCGATCGATATCTAAATTCTAAATAATTCAAATTTTTCTAGAACGATGGATGCGATTCTTCAAATTCCTCAGTGAGATCTTTTTTTTCTAGAATTATAGAACGCATATCCATTTTTTTTTTTTTTTTTTTTTTTTTTTTTTTTTTAGATTCGGAGAGGTCCAGATGATTTGAATGAGAAGAGAATTATTCTGACGACACAGGCGTTCTAAAAATCAGACGGATACAGACGTCCTAAACGTAAACGCCAGAAGAGTTATAAATACCCTGCCTACTGAACAGAATCTAAATTCAGTCTCAGGCAAGGTCAACATGGTGCAAGTATTGTGAATCTAAATGTAAACATAAACATTACGAGTGCATTGGAAATACTAATCACCAGTGCAGAAGATCAGACTTGCTAGAAGACATCCCAATGCTCAGACTTGGGTCAGCAGAAAGGTTAGGTCCACCTACGACTTGCTAGGTTTTTAAGCATCCAAATTAACCCTATTTTGGTCTTGCGTCCTCAAATATGGGTCTAAAATCGGAATATACTCATGATCTGCTCTACTGTTGAATTTGATATCCATTTATTGAACCTTTTTGAGAGGATTGATAGAGGGAACTGTAACAATGGAGGTTTTATGGTCTGGAAATCGAAGACAAAAGGGAGACAGGATAGGAGAAACCCACCGTTCCGAGAACGAACCTTATCTATTTAGGATCAAGTTCACCCCGTGCGAGAATCGAACCCGCGACCTACAAGGGTGGCCGGGTAAAATAATAAAGTGGACATCATTAAGCAGAAAAGAACCATCCATAAAGCAATACCCGTTATGGATGGTTATTTTTTTCTTAATGCTGTCCAATTTTACTAACGTCCAGTGAAGCTCAGTTGTTATGCGGTTTTCACAATCTTTTCTTTTTCTATTTCTTCTTCGGATGATCAGGAATGGGTTAATGTCAGCTGGGAGTCTCTGCGGGTGGGACTAGGTGATAAGAAACTGCCCACTGGGTAGTAAACCGGTTAATAGCTCATGTTTTAGTAGTTGTACAATATCTTCTGCAGGCAAAGAAAAGTTACAGTCAACCAGATGGCAGATGGTCATGGTCACACCACCTTCACAACATCTTCGACACAACCTAATTTTAAACGTTATCTCATAAAGGAAGTCAAACCAAACCATATGAAAACACATTAACCTCACCCATTCTAAGTGGGGCCGGAGAAATTGCCCAGATGGTCACTGTTGTGCCCTACAATGTGTATTATTGCCATCTTGCGATGATTTAATGTCTATTAAAGAGAACAAACTGAGTCACCCACCCAATTTCCAACCACGCGCAATCTTCCTTAACTTCAGAGAAGCAGTGAATCATCGGAAAGTCGTGCATTCAACGTGGAGTCTCTGCGGGTGGGACTAGGTGATAAGAAACTGCCCACTGGGTAGTAAACCGGTTAATAACTCATGTTTCAGTAGTTGTACAACATCTTCTGCAGGCAAAGAAAAGTTACAGTCAACCAGATGGTCATGGTCACACCACCTTCACAACATCTTCGACACAACCTACAATTTTAAACGTTATCTCATAAAGAAAGTCAAACCAAACCATATGAAATCACATTAACCTCACCCATTCTAAGTGGGGCGTCAACCAGATGGCAGATGGTCATGGTCACACCACCTTCACAACATCTTCGGCACAACCTACAATTTTAAACGTTATCTCATAAAGAAAGTCAAACCAAACCATATGAAATCACATTAACCTCACCCATTCTAAGTGGGGCCGGAGAAATTGCCCAGATGGTCACTGTTGTGCCCTATAATGTGTATTATTGCCATCTTGCGATGATTTAATGTCTATTAAAGAGAACAAGCTGAGTCACCCACCCAATTTCCAACCACGCGCAATCTTCCTTAACTTCAGAGAAGCAGTGAATCATCGGAAAGTCGTGCATTCAACGTCATTGCCACCAGCTACAGCTAGCCTTTTCGCTGAATTTTTCTTTTGCTTCTTCTTGGATCATTCTTCTTTAAACATATTTTTGTCAATCGCTGACTTGACCAATTTGTAGAACAGCCACGTGCAGACTCCACATCCTTTCATCTTGAACTCTTTAATCTTTTATCTCTCCTTCAATATCCGTCATTATGATGACTCGACAATCTATTGCCACCAGCTACAGCTAGCTTTTTCGCTGAATTTTTCTTTTGCTTCTTCTTGGATCATTCTTCTTTAAACATTTTTTTGTCATTCGCTGACTTGACCAATTTGTAGAACAACCACGTGCAGACTCCACATCCTTTCATCTTGAACTCTTTAATCTTTTATCTCTCCTTCAATATCCGTCATTATGATGACTCGACAATCTCGTGGTACTTACACGTGCGGCAGACCTCGTTGTTGAAACCTGTAACCCTGTGTCAGTGTTAGCCTGTAGCTGTAGTTGCTCGAAGAAACTTTTCTTTCCTGAAGAGGTTTGACAGAGGGAACTGCAAGGTCCGGTCTGTCAGACCGTCTGACCTATGTAGGTCTTGAGCTTTTTCAGCCACATAAGTTCTGTCAAACTAGAGCGTAAGTGGCGGGCACAAGGTAGAGCTTTATCTTCAGATTCATCAGACTCCCAACGTCCCAAGGGTCTGTCAGACCGTCTGACTTATGTAGGTCTTGAGCTTTTTCCGCCACATAAGTTCTGTCAAACTAGAGCGTAAGTGGCGGGCACAAGGTAGAGCTTTATCTTCAGATTCATCAGACTCCCAACTTAGCATTTTCAAACCCCTCTTTACAAATTTTCGAGTCTCGTGGCCATTTCCCGTGAACTAATTGCCTAAAATGATTTATCTACCGTGTATCTAGATGGGTCTACTCAGAGGGTCACCCATCCGGTTGTCTGCCATTAACAAATTGTTGGTGTTCGAATACGTCATAATAATTAAACAAGTTATTGATTATCATTCTCTAAAAACACGCTCGTTAAAATTCCGATTTTTTGAAGTGTCACAGAATTGAAAATGTTTCCCGTATCTCGTTAGATCCAGGTAGTCGGTTTCAATGTTTATGTTGTTCACGCTCGATTGATTGACTTGTACGGATACACTGGTGATTAGTATTTCCAATGCACTCGTAATGTTTATGTTTACATTTAGATTCACAATACTTGCACCATGTTGACCTTGCCTGAGACTGAATTTAGATTCTGTTCAGTAGGCAGGGTATTTATAACTCTTCTGGCGTTTACGTTTAGGACGTCTGTATCCGTCTGATTTTTAGAACGCCTGTGTCGTCAGAATAATTCTCTTCTCATTCAAATCATCTGGACCTCTCCGAATCTCGTTCTGAAACAAAGAAATGAAGAAGTTGAATGAGCGCCAAGTTTTGTGCAATCTGTTCGCCCCACACTTGGGCAGTGGGAGGTGACGTCTTGCAATATCGGATAAATTATAGGTGTTCAACTCTCCAACTAAGATGGGTACTTTGCATATGAAGCCCGGTTCACAAGTTCACACACAATACGTCTCCCAACTTGATCTTTCAACCGAGTCTTTTGATGTGTACGCGATATCTGCGTAAAGTTCAGGCTAAACGACTAAAATTTGAGTACAAATCGCCCACACGGTCGACGTTAAAGTGGCGTATCCTGACGTTGTGTCCACTAAGTCCACACATATCGACCGGCCATCGATCGATGGCCGTCGACTAAGTGTGGTGGAGACTAAAGAAGAGCTCTGCATTATGTATAAATCCATAAATGTAAGCAATGAATTATGAATTTATGTTTAAACCCATAAAGAGGAGCCATAGTGAGTTTCCTGATCTGCTGGTGGTCTTTAAATCATAATCAGCTACCCATTATTTTGCAGTCATTGGCCTGGAACACCCACGGAGTGCAAAATTTTGTTGCCCGATGTTCCACGACGCTGTGGGACGTTTCGAAGCAGCTCTGCAACAGTTTGTTGTGCATCAGAGCCTCTCTAAAATTGGAACCCTAGAGAACTCTAAAACACACCACTGAATCCACGATTACGCTAACCCGCTTCAATTAATTCCGGTTTTGACAGCTCGCCTGAAATTATTCCTGGACTACTCGATTAGAAAAATCTGATAAAGAGAAATAATAAATTGTGAAACCGGAATAACGTGTTTCGTCTGAAAACAAAGACGATTCTTTGTAGCTCGGAGCTCGAAGAGCACGTGCTAAGGGTAACAGAGGCGGATTCTGCATGCTGGAGTTGTTGCTGTTGTTGTTGTTGTTGTAGTTGTTGTAGCGGTGTGGCTGCACCGAGGGGTTGATGGTCTCTAGCCAAGATTACTTGGCCGTCCCGAACCGCAGTCAACCATTATGAGGACCTGTGCTTTTCCTTTCAAGCATGATTAACCCTTTGCAACCTCCAGCTAGCCTGGCTGGCGTTCTCTTCCTCTCTAAGGTTTCTTAGTCTTGGTTTTTTCTCACCGTCCTTACTTACGACTTACCGAAAATATGTCCATTTATCCATGATTAGAACCTAAGTGATTATTCAATCTGGATCCTAATACCGGCCAGGCAGCCACTCACCTAACGTATATGGCGGAAAAAGCTTCTACATTCTACATACACACACTCATTGCAAGTTCCCCTACACACACTCTCTGATTCCGTCACTCGATTACGACTTGTGGACTTGGTCTGGGATTTTGTGTCGGAGACGTGGGGGTATGTCAAATGTTATTAACTATCAGGTAGACCTGACGACAGGTACACCTGATAAACCCAGGGCGAAATCTTTTTCCGCCACATAGTTTCGAATGTCTGAGCGTGAGTGGTGCCAGTATATGGGATCGGCATAACTACCAGCAGATCGGCATAACGTCTATGGGTTTACACAGTTTACTTTACAGCTTCCCCTTTTGAAAATGCGACACACGTCACTGGCTGGCAATCCAGCAGTATATGACTGTACCTACTCAGTATAGGTACTACTACATACATTGCAAGTTCCCCTACACACACACTATCAGCTGTTTTTTTCCGTCACTCGACTACGACTTGTCGACTTGGTCTGGGATTTTGTGTCGGAGACGTGGGGTATGTCAAATGTCATTAACTATCAGGTAGACCTGACGACAGGTACATCTGATCAGGTCTACCTGATAGTGTGTGTGCTCATCAAGTATCAGGTAGACCTGACAGACAGACCTTTTCATCTGTAGGTACCTGTCAGCTCCACCCTATAGTTTGTGTGCTCATCAGGTGTACCTGTCAGGTCTACCTGATAGTGAGTGGCTGACCATAGGTTATGTCATTGACACTTGGTTGCACCGTGGACGCACTTGACCTATTGGCGCTACGTTAACCAACCGGGCTTTGACACCTTGCTCAAGTATAGAAGCAGAAATACATATTTTGTATGAGTAATAATTGGTAATTTATTCTAGGTGTGCCAATGTGCCCCTTAAACTAAATAACATCATCATGAAATCCATTACTAATAGGTGGCCAAGAGACTAGAGGTTGACAAACTCGACAGATGAAATTATAGTACCTAAAGCCCGGTACACAAACTTCCACTCGGTCTCCCAACATGATCTTTTGACAGATCACTCCGTGTGTGAGCGATTTGTACTCAAATTTTAGTCGTTTAGCCTGAACTTTACGCAGATATTGCGTACACATCAAAAGACTCGGTCGAAAGATCAAGTTGGGAGACGTATTGTGTGTGAACTTGTGAACCGGGCTTCATATGCAAAGTACCCATCTTAGTTGGAGAGTTGAACACCTATAATTTATCCGATATTGCAAGACGTCACCTCCCACTGCCCAAGTGTGGGGCGAACAGATTGCACAAAACTTGGCGCTCATCCAACTTCTTCATTTCTTTGTTTCAGAACGAGATTCGGAGAGGTCCAGATGATTTGAATGAGAAGAGAATTGTTCTGACGACACAGGCGTTCTAAAAATCAGACGGAAGACGGATACAGGCGTCCTCAACGTAAACGCCAGAAGAGTTATAAATACCCTGCCTATACTGAACAGAATCTAAATTCAGCTCAGGCAAGGTCAACATGGTGCAAGTATTGTGAATCTAAATGTAAACATAAACATTACGAGTGCATTGGAAATACTAATCACCAGTGTATCCGTACAAGTCAATCAATCGAGCGTAACATAAACATTGAAACCGACTACCTGGATCTAACGAGATACGGGAAACATTTTCAATTCTGTGACACTTCAAAAAATCGGAATTTTTGTATTTATCTAAAAAAAATATAGAGTATTTTTGTTGGAAAAAAAAAGGAGACTATGAACGGAAAATTTTGGCACAAGATTTTATACTGAACGGGGACGTATGTATATACAATTCGCTCTGTCAAAACAAATTGTTTATATTATTATTACTTTTTCACTTTTTATTTTGCTGACAACCTTCGTGGCCAAGTGGGTATCACACTTGGCTTGCACACTGCAGGGCCCGGGTCTGATTAAAATTTACAGGGTAGTTTCGAATCGAAAGTTGTGAAAAAGCTCTCATTGATAGCTGCGCCACGGATGGAATTTATCCATATTTATTGTCTCATTCAGGGCGGCATATTGTTACCCGATGTTTCACGACGCTGTGGGACGTTTCGAAGCAGCTCTGCAACAGTTTGTTGTGCATCAGAGCCTCTCTAAAATTGGAACCCTAGAGAACTTTAGTTCACGCTCGATTGATTGACTTGTACGGATACACTGGTGATTAGTATTTCCAATGCACTCGTAATGTTTATGTTTACATTTAGATTCACAATACTTGCACCAAGTTGACCTTGCCTGGGACTGAATTTAGATTCTGTTCAGTAGGCAGGGTATTTATAACTCTTCTGGCGTTTACATTTAGGACGCCTGTATCCGTCTTCCGTCTGATTTTTAGAACGCCTGTGTCGTCAGAATAATTCTCTTCTCATTCAAATCATCTGGACCACTCCGAATCTCGTTCTGAAACAAAGAAATGAAGAAGTTGAATGAGCGCCAAGTTTTGTGCAATCTGTTCGCCCCACACTTGGGCAGTGGGAGGTGACGTCTTGCAATATCGGATAAATTATAGGTGTTCAACTCTCCAACTAAGATGGGTACTTTGCATATGAAGCCCGGTTCACAAGTTCACACACAATACGTCTCCCAACTTGATCTTTCAACCGAGTCTTTTGATGTGTACGCGATATCTGCGCAAAGTTCAGGCTAAACGACTAAAATTTGAGTACAAATCGCCCACACACGGTACGATCTGTCAAAAGATCATGTTGAGAGACGAGTGGAAGTTTGTGTACCGGGCTTTAAATGCTATAATTTCATCTGTCGAGTTTGTCAACCTCTAGTCTCTAGGCCACCTATTAGTTATGGATTTCATGATGATGTTATTTAGTTTAAGGGGCACATTGGCACACCTAGAATAAATTACCAATTATTACTCATACAAAATATGTATTTCTGCTTCTATACTTGAGCAAAGTGTCAAAGCCCGGTTGGTTAACGTAGCGTCAATAGGTCAAGTGCGTCCACGGAGCAACCAAGTGTCAATGACATAACCTATGGTCAGCCACTCACTATCAGGTAGACCTGACAGGTACACCTGATGAGCACACAAACTATAGGGTAGACCTGACAGATACCTACAGATGAAAAGGTCTGTCTGTCAGGTCTGGTATTGGTATTGGTAAAGGTAGGGCCATCGGCTTTAATAAACGCCCTTAGTCACTGCGACCTGGTTAGATCTTTTGTGACTGTCAGGTCTACCTGATACTTGATGAGCACACACACTATCAGGTAGACCTGATCAGGTGTACCTGTCGTCAGGTCTACCTGATAGTTAATGACATTTGACAAACCCCACGTCTCCGACACAAAATCCCAGACCAAGTCGACAAGTCGTAGTCGAGTGACGGAAAAAAACAGCTGAGAGTGTGTGTGTAGGGGAACTTGCAATGTATGTAGTAGTATACTGAGTAGGTACAGTCATATACTGGATTGCCAGCCAGTGACGTGTGTCGCATTTTCAAAAGGGGAAGCTGTAACGTAAACTGTGTAAACCCATAGACGTTATGCCGATCTGCTGGTAGTTAAGCTGATCCCATATACTGGCAGAATCACTTAGGTTCTAATCATGAATAAATGGACATATTTTCGGTAAGTCGTAAGTAAGGACGGTGAGAAAAAACCAAGACTAAGAAACCAAAGTTGCAAAGGGTTAATCATGCTTTATTTAAAGGAAAAGCACAGGTCCTCATAATGGTTGACTGCGGTTCGGGACGGCCAAGTAATCTTGGCTAGAGACCGACCATCAATCCCTCGGTGCAGCCACACCGCTACAACAACAACAACAACAACTCCAGCATGCAGAATCCGCCTCTGTTACCCTTAGCACGTGCTCTTCGAGCTCCGAGCTACAAAGAATCGTCTTTGTTTTCAGACGAAACACGTTATTCCGGTTTCACAATTTATTATTCCTCTTTATCAGATTTTTCTAATCGAGTAGTCCAGGAGTAATTTCAGGCGAGCTGTCAAAACCGGAATTAATTGAAGCGGGTTAGCGTAATCGTGGATTCAGTGGTGTGTTTTAGAGTTCTCTAGAATCTCTAGGGTTCTAGTTTTAGAGAGGCTCTGATGCACAACAAGCTGTTGCAGAGCTGCTTCGAAACGTCCCACAGCGTCGTGTAACATCGGGCAACAAAATTTTGCACTCCGTGGGTGTTCCAGGCCAATTACTGCAAAATAATGGGTAACTGATTATGATTTAAAGACCACCAGCAGATCAGGTAACTCTCTATGGCTCCTCTTTATGGGTTTAAACATAAATTCACAATTCGTTGCTCCCACTTATGGGTTTATACATAATGCAGAGCTCTTCTTTAATTCTGTGACACTTCAAAAAATCGGAATTTTAACGAGCCTGTTTTTAGAGAATGATAATCAATAACTTGTTTAATTATTATGACGTATTCGAACACCAACAATTTGTTAACCATCAACATTGTGTGTGCTAATCATAGGAATTCAAATTTGAGTCATTTAAACCGTTACCATTTCCAGTTCCCTCTTGATCTGCAAGGGTGGCCCCGTCGATGGACACAGACTGATTTCTTTCAACGAATGCCCGACTAAACCAACTCCTTTTTGATGATCTAAAAAAAAAGCTCAAATTTTATAAATCTCTTTTTGTTAAATTGATACCTACTTAACGTTGTTTTCGCGTAGATTTTCATTTTATTCAAGTTTTTCAATTTTGTGATATTAATTTTAATGCATTCGATTTCTTGTGTTGCTGTGCGCCTCATTACGCTTTCCTGAGGAACCCTCTTCTGTAATATTGGAAACAAGGAAACGTTTTATTCTATTGAATGAAATTCACTTACTTAATCGGTTTTTAAAAAATCAATACTAGTACTTAATACAAATTAGATTAGTTTCTTTTGGATAACGAGATTAAATATAATTACGCTTCCTAGTATTTTGTTCTTAAGTATTAAAGTAAAGTGCCTTGACAAGAATTTATCTTAACTAAAAAATTAAATAAAAGTAATCGGAAGTTCACTTGAGTCCATCAACTCATTCAACTTCCCTCATTGTCTTTCATTTGTGTTGAAAAATGGAAACGAAAATTGTGTCGAACGGCACCTTGCCAAGCAATAGTGACATCATGCTCAAATTTTATAAATCTCTTTTTGTTAAATTGATACCTACTTAACGTTGTTTTCGCGTAGATTTTTTATTTTATCCAAGTTTTTCAATTTTGTGATATTAATTTTAATGCATTCGATTTCTTGTGTTGCTGTGCGCCTCATTACGCTTTCCATTTTATTCAAGTTTTTCAATTTTGTGATATTAATTTTAATGCATTCGATTTCTTGTGTTGCTGTGCGCCTCATTACGCTTTCCTGAGGAACCCTCTTCTGTAATATTGGAAACAAGGAAACGTTTTATTCTATTGAATGAAATTCACTTACTTAATCGGTTTTTAAAAAATCAATACTAGTACTTAATACAAATTAGATTAGTTTCTTTTGGATAACGAGATTAAATATAATTACGCTTCCTAGTATTTTGTTCTTAAGTATTAAAGTAAAGTGCCTTGACAAGAATTTATCTACCTACCTTAACTAAAAAATTAAATAAAAGTAATCGGAAGTTTACTTGAGTCCATCAACTCATACAACTTCCCTCATTGTCTTTCATTTGTGTTGAAAAATGGAAACGAAAATTGTGTCGAACGGCACCTTGCCAAGCAATAGTGACATCATCCATCAACATTGTGTGTGCTAATCATAGGAATTCAAATTTGAGTCATTTAAACCGTTACCATTTCCAGTTCCCTCTTGATCTGCAAGGGTGGCCCCGTCGATGGACACAGACTGATTTCTTTCAACGAATGCCCGACTAAACCAACTCCTTTTTGATGATCTAAAAAAAAAGCTCAAATTTTATAAATCTCTTTTTGTTAAATTGATACCTACTTAACGTTGTTTTCGCGTAGATTTTTATTTTATCCAAGTTTTTCAATTTTGTGATATTAATTTTAATGCATTCGATTTCTTGTGTTGCTGTGCGCCTCATTACGCTTTCCTGAGGAACCCTCTTCTGTAATATTGGAAACAAGGAAACGTTTTATTCTATTGAATGAAATTCACTTACTTAATCGGTTTTTAAAAAATCAATACTAGTACTTAATACAAATTAGATTAGTTTCTTTTGGATAACGAGATTAAATAATTACGCTTCCTAGTATTTTGTTCTTAAGTATTAAAGTAAAGTGCCTTGACAAGAATTTATCTTAACTAAAAAATTAAATAAAAGTAATCGGAAGTTCACTTGAGTCCATCAACTCATTCAACTTCCCTCATTGTCTTTCATTTGTGTTGAAAAATGGAAACGAAAATTGTGTCGAACGGCACCTTGCCAAGCAATAGTGACATCATTGCTGATGGATCAGCAAACAGGAAGAAACTGTACAGGAGTTCATTGACGTTAGCGACGCTGAATGAAGCGGATGATTTTGATGAAGTCAGAGGAGATATTGACGGACCTAAACGCATTCTGGCTGTGCTTGTACCATTGACTGCGTATATTAATAACAGAACTCCAAGTCATGTGTATACGCCACCTGAAGGAACCATCTCCAATGGCGTATCCATCACCACGCTAGAAGATTTGGGATCAATGACATCTGTCCAATCGTTGAAAGCCATTGAGAATAATCCTGTTAGTAAATATTCTTACGCATCCTTAGCTAGGAGTTTAGACACAGTTCAGAAGTCTAGTGATACTGAGTACGAGGGTGTAAAGTTCTCTGGAGTACCAGATAGTGAGGATGAGGAGGAGGGGAATACAAGAGAAGAGGAAGATTCTAAAATTCCAGATGAAATAATCCTGTTAGTAAATATTCTTACGCATCCTTAGCTAGGAGTTTAGACACAGTTCAGAAGTCTAGTGACACTGAGTATGAGGGTGTAAAGTTCTCTGGAGTACCAGATAGTGAGGATGAGGAGGAGGGGAATACAAGAGAAGAGGAAGATTCTAAAATTCCAGATGGGGGATGGGGCTGGATGGTGGTTCTAGCAGCTTTCTTCATAAACATGGCGGGGGACGGTATAGCTTTCTCATTTGGTCTCTTATACATAGAATTCCTCAACGAATTTGGTGCTAGTAAGAGTAAGACGGCTTGGATCGGGAGTTTATTCATGGCGGTACCTTTGCTGCTAGGACCAGTTGCCAGTGCTTTTGTTGAGAAGTTTGGTTGTCGCAGTATGACCATAGTAGCGGGTATTATATCAGGGGTGGGCTTTGTGCTGAGTTGTTTCTCTAGGACTATAGAACACATGTATCTCACCTTTGGTCTTCTAGCAGGGATAGGGTTAGCTCTGAGTTACGTTACTGCTGTCGTTAGTATAGCGTTCTGGTTTGAGAAGAAGAGAGGCCTTGCTTGTAGCTTAGGATCAACAGGTACTGGCTTTGGTACCACAGTGTATGCTCCCATCACTTCTTATCTTATCTCCGAGTATGGCTGGAGAGGAACTGTTCTCCTGCTTTCTGGAACTTTCTTTAACCTCTGTGTGTGTGGCGCCATCATGAGAGATCCAGAGTGGTGGACGCTTGAACAAAACAAAGAGAAAGATCTCAAATCTATTAAAGGTGCTTCATCATGCGGCTCGGTCTCTTATCGTACAGAGAGTGATATGCCCGACATAGAAGTACTAAAAGAAATGCTAGAGAGTGGTGTCACTCCAGACTTCATTGAGACTAGCGTAGCAACCGAGCTAAATGCAGAAACCTGTAAATTCAGCTCTGTAATTAACATTCCCACGTACATTAGAAACAATGAAAAGGTACGTAAGAGTCATCGCCAACCGACACTCATTCTTTTCATTTTCACTTCTTTTTTATAGATCGTCGAATTCGATGAAAAATCACACACGAAGAAAACAAAGAAACGACTCTTCAAATGTTGGAAAAAGCAATCTGAGAAAAGTCAATAGTCGACAACGTAGTACTCAATACCTATGTGTGTAAATAAGTTGTAAATTAAATAAATAGAAATGTAAATACAGAACAGTTCACGTCATGTAAAAAGAAATAGGTAATATTTCTTTTTACTTTTCCTTTTTTGTCCATTTTGCTTTCCTGTTGTTTCTCTAATCTTTTGTGATCATCGAGCTCTTCTTTTATTTAATAACAATGTAAGACATACATAAGAAAGCTATTAACAAAATACTAAACAAACCCAACATTGAATCAATTGGATAAACTTTTACTTGTCTACGAAATTTTATCAGTCCAAAATTACTTGCACGGGTGGGGATATCTTTTCGAAACATTATCTTTCTACAATTCCATTTTTGTTATTTTTCACGTCATCCAAATCTCTTGAACCTGTGCGTGTTTCTCTCTTTCAGTTGCCATTGGAAGTAATCGATAAGCTCAGTAAAAATATCCGTCTGTACAATTTAATCTATGACAATTATCCAAAACTACTCAAAGGAGAATCACCATCTAATGAATTGCATTACAATACTATTCAACCTGACTCGAAAGTAGCCACAGAAATCAAACGAAGTATAAAACAAGCTAAGAAAGAAGAACGAGCCAGGCGAATCAAACGGAAGCAATCCAGCGAAGAAGAAGATCCAGCAAAAGTAAGGCCCGGGCCGACAGATTCGTGTTAAAGTGGCTGTTAACCTCTAAATAGGTATACTCGGAGGTTAACAAACACTTCAAGATGAACCCTTAGACCCGGGGATGAAAAAGCTTGAATTTATGTTCTAAAAACTAATCTGAGCATTTGTTTTGGATAGTGGATTTCTCGTTGTTTTCGCGAAATAGCAGAAAGAAAGGAAGAAGGTGTTTTCAGTGGATGTGCCAAAAACACCATATTTTCTTAGGTAGTTTTGAGACAGGAGAAAAAGAGAAGACTTTTAGATGTCTTACTTCTTTTCTTATCTATACCTTGGGGCAGTTGCCCGTACACCTAACCCTCAGAGTGGGCCTTTTGTAAATGGAGTTATTCCGTTATTCCCAATCCTATAACCATACTAAATATTAGTTACATACTTTTCCAGCAGGATGTCCACAAATCCAGCGACCCGTTCACGACGCCAGAAAACCCGAAGTACCCCGAGCCCAACCGAACCGCGACCTAACCCTCAGAGTGGCCCTTTTGTAAAAGGAGTTATTCCGTTATTCCCAATCCTATAACCATACTAAATATTAGTTGCATACTTTTCCAGCAGGATGTCCACAAATCCAGCGACCCGTTCACGACGCCAGAAAACCCGAAGTACCCCGAGCCCAACCGAACCGCGGCGGAACTCGAAGATTCTTTCACCGCTCCCAAACTTCGCCAACTCCAGAAAACGCTCAGCGCGGAAGCCGACCGCGCCTCCGAGCCTCGCGGGAAGCCACTCGTGAAAAATCACAGCGTTGAAAGCGATGGGCCGCACGAACCGCTCGTCAGTGCGGGGAAGGGAAACGACTCCAACCGGTGCAAGTCGATGTCCCCGCCCGGAAATTTGGGCAGGCAGCATCGCTCCGATTCAACGCCCTGGCTGAGACGTCAGTTCAGCTTCAAAGAACAACCGACGCACTATTTGAAACACTTGAAAGTGCACAGGTAAGGTGCTATTATTAGTAAAACGATTTCACGAAACTCGTACATAAGGTTAACACAGACCAATTGACTGCAAAGGTCTTATGGTAGGGGACGGTGCAGGGGTCAGATTTCCAGATTGGGACTAAAAGTATGTTTAAGGCTAAAAACAGAGTAAAGCGGAGAGCATCGAGCACGTAGAGGGAGCAACGCATAGATCTAAGAGCAAAAATATCTACTATGTTCCTCGGTAGCGTAGTGGTCAAGACGCTCGCCTGGTAAACAGGAGGGCGTGGGTTCGATCCCAGCCGAGGCATGGAATTTTATCCTCATAAGGTCTTATCAACCCATAAAGCTCCAAGAACAAACCTTGTCCACCTAGGTAACCTAGGATAATGTTCTTCCCCGGGTGAGAATCCAACCCGCGATCTATATCTTACAAAGCAGACGCGCTACCCTCGAAGAAAACAAGGAAAGGTCTTATCAACCCATAAAGCTCCAAGAACAAACCTTGTCCACCTAGGTGACCTAGGGTAATGTTCTTCCCCGGGTGAGAATCCAACCCGCGATCTATATCTTACAAAGCAGACGCGCTACCCTCGAAGAAAACAAGGCTGGTAACAGGTGCAGGGGTCAGATTTCCAGATTGGGACTAAAAGTATGTTTAAGGCTAAAAACAAAGTAAGCGGAGAGCATCGAGCACGTCGGGGAAATGACGATAGAGGGAGCAACGCATAGATCTAAGAGCAAAAATATCTACTATGTTCTCCGCTCCACTCTGTTTGTCTGTTTTTTGCCTTACGTACCAATCACCGATGCTAAGATTGCTAAGTAACATTGTGTGTGATTTGTATCTAGACTTATTCTAGACTACCTAGCGATTCTGCTGCATGGGACTTAACAAGTCTGTGTAGTATTTAGCATGCCCATCGCGTAGTCCATCATCAGATGGGCGAGAAGAGACAATATATTCCCCGCTCCACTCTGTTTTTTGCCTTACGTACCAATTACCGATGCTAAGATTGCTAAGTAACATTGTGTGTGATTTGTATCTATAAACTTATTCTAGACTACCTAGCGATTGTTCTGCATGGGACTTAACAAGTCTGTGTAGTATTTAGCATGCCCATCGCGTAGTCCATCATCAGATGGGCGAGAAGAGACAATATACTCCACATAGCGACCGGTGCCAGCATGGTAGGTAAACATTGGATTTTAGGATTATTGAGATATTGGTGAAATCCTACAATGCTGCAGTGAGCACCAAAGTTGTGACATAATAACACAAAGAAACTGCATTTATTCTAGACTACCTAGCGATTCTGCTGCATGGGACTTAACATGTCCGTGTAGTATTTAGCATGCCCATCGCGTAGTCCATCATCAGATGGGCGAGAAGAGACAATATACTCCACATTAGATGATGTCGATGATGGAATTTGGGCAGGCAGCATCGCTCTGACTCGACGCCCTGGCTGAGACGTCAGTTCAGCTTCAAAGAACAACCGACGCACTATTTGAAACACTTGAAAGTGCACAGGTAAGGTGCTATTAGTCGATGATGGGTCCAGCAAACAAAAAACAACTTATTTCAAATATTTTCAAACAGATACCTATGGGTGCAAATTCTCGTCAACGGTGGGCATCGATTCCAGGACTTCCTGCATAGCAAGTGACCACTGGGCTAACCGTTCTGACTGACCTTTCTCCCGTTTTCCAGGTTGGGTGTTCGACGTGACACAAATCTGGGACTACTCGTTCTACCTGGCCGGATTCTGGATCATCATCTCCGGGATTCTCATAGCTGTTATCCCGTTCACTGAAAACACTTTTTCCAGGTTGGGTGTTTGACGTGACGCAAATCTGGGACTACTCGTTCTACCTGGCCGGATTCTGGATCATCATCTCCGGGATTCTCATAGCTGTTATCCCGTTCACTGAAAACACGGTAAGTAGGTAGCAACGATTCTGATTATCAAGAACTGAGGTCCTTAAAAAGGTCTAAAGATGATTCCTAAAGGGGGTTGATCTTAAAATTCAGTTTTAAAGTCAACTCTAGCCAGCCTAGTTAGTCAGGAGGGTATCGCACTTAACTTGTAAGCGCTAGGTCACGGGTTCGATTCTCGCCCGGGGAGGACAGGTCGTGTTCATTCTCGAAAAACTTTTTTTGTCCATTTTGCTTTTCTGTTGTTTCTCTAATCTTTTGTGATCATCGAGCTCTTAAGTCTTCTTTTATTCAATAACAATGTAAGACATAAGAAAGCTATTAACAAAATACTAAACAAACCCAACATTAAATCAATTGGATAAACATTTACTTGACTACGAAATTTTATCAGTCCAAAATTACTTTGCACGGGTGGGGATATCTTTTCGAAACATTATCTTTCTACAATTCCATTTTTGTTATTTTTCACGTCATCTAAATCTCTTGAACCTGTGCGTGTTTCTCTCTTTCAGTTGCCATTGGAAGTAATCGACAAGCTCAGTAAAAATATCCGTCTGTACAATTTAATCTATGACAATTATCCAAAACTACTCAAAGGAGAATCACCATCTAATGAATTGCTAGATATCTACGCCACGTAGAAAAGGTTCTACAATCGACAGCACGGTTGTTTTCCACCTATCTAGTGGTTTTCTCTTGACGTTCACTGAACGACTGTTTTAAATACCTACTCATAGTGTAGGTATTTAGGTAGGTACCTATTTAGTGAGTTTGGAAGAAATGGCTCCGGAAAAAGAAGAACCCGTTTGTGAGTGTGAAACAAGAGACAATAATCTTCCTATGGTAAGTAAATACCTTTTTGTTTCCTTCTTATTCTTCGGCAGGCCAGAGTAGATACCTCGGTGGCATAGCTCCTATAGCACTCGCCTTGTAAGCAAAAAGATCCTTGGTTCAAATCCCAACAGAGAAGGACAGGATAGAAAAAAGCCAGTCGCTCCGAGAACGAACCTTAACTGTTTACGATAACCTGGATAAATTTCGAGAACCCGCGACCTAGCGCTTAAGGTGTGTCCATACATTATCGACTGGCCGTCGCATCGATTGAATCTATGTTATCGAGGCAGTGTGGACGATTTAGTCAACATCGATCGATGTCGATCGATGGCCGGTCGATTATGTGTGGACACACCTTTAGAAGGCAAGCTAACTAGGCTGGCTAAAAAAGCTAGTTACATTATTTCACAGACTGGTTCTACTTTGAACTCATCGTTACCCGCAAATCACTTTCTCTGTCCCGGCCCTGGAAAATCGGACGGCAATTCCATGCCAATGTCTACGGCCGACCCTGCCCGCTCATGGCAAGGCACGGCCGAAGATAGTTGGGCCAATAGGAGGCAGGCGTTCCGAGAGCGAACCTTTCCTGCTTAGGATAAAGACCGTCCCGGGCGGGAATCGAACCCGTTACCTAGAGCAAAGTGTTTACCTCTATCAAAAGTGGACGCAATTTCAAACATGCGTCGCGCTATTATCGGTGAATTTTATCTTGCCAAATTTTTCCCGTGCTATTTTGACCCCGAGGCAAAATTTTCAATTATTGTTGATTGTAATACGTTGTTCCGCATGTATGGAGCATTTATTTGGCATGAATAATTATCTACAATCTACATAGCACAGTAGGTAGGTACCTACGTTTACTAAAAATCTAATAATATTAGTAATTGTATTTATAATTCTACATAATGAAGCTTGCCACGAGTTTGATGAGTGCATTATGCAAAATTTTTAGCAAAAAACGAACGAAATACATAGAATTCCATATGTACCGTGTAGTCCCGTCTATTTTATTTAGAGCACGGTTAACAAACAAGGTAACGCCCTTGCTTGCCATGCAGAAGGTCCCAGGTTCGAATCCCACCATCGACAAAGAATCGCACTCGTATTTCAATTGCAAATTCATTCTGTTCCTCCTCTGTACTATTCTACTATGCTCTACTCCTGCGATTTCCAACTAGCGGCCCGCGGGCCACATGTGGCCCACCAGACCATTTTTGTGGCCCGCGAAGCTTTTAAAGTGAGCCCCCTCGGGTTCTATTTTAGCTTTTTTACTATGGGGTTGACTCCGAAAATGGGGCATCCCCTCGAGAAAATCCTGGGATAGGGGCCTGTTCCCTTGTGTATCTGGCCCGCGAAGTACCTGCCATCGTAGCATGTGGCCCGCGTGTACATGGAAGTTGGAAATCCCTGCTCTACTCTGCTTCTATTCCAAATTCTATTCTATTCTGTTTCAGAGTTGGATGGACGATGCCCGCGAGTTGATAGTGGGGATGTTCGACTTCTCCATGTTTCTCGAACTCCACTTTCTTCTCGTCTCCATTTCGACCATTCTCCTTTTCACCTGGTTTGTCATTCCGTATTTCTACCTGACGGACTTCGTCACCAACCAGGGCCTGAGTAAGGAGGAGGCGACGAGTATTCTGAGCTACATCGGCGTGACCAACACCGTTGGAATGGTGAGTTTCCTTAAGACCGTTCCCACTCGTAAGCTTCATCCGATTTGACAGAGAAAACTGTAACTGCTAAGGTCTTATCATCACAAATGTCACAAAAGACCTAACCAGGTCGCAGTGACAAAGGGCGTTTATTAAAGCCGATGGCCCTACTTATATTAATACCAAGGGCTTATAGTCCTGAAATCGAAGAGAAAAGGAAGACGGGATAGAAGAAAGCCAGCCTTCCGGGAACGAATATTATCCGTAAGCTTCATCCGGTTTGACAGAGAAAACTGTAACTGCTAAGGTCTTATCATCACAAATGTCACAAAAGATCTAACCAGGTCGCAGTGACAAAGGGCGTTTATTAAAGCCGATGGCCCTACTTATACCAATACCAAGGGCTTATAGTCCTGAAATCGAAGAGAAAAGGAAGACGGGATAGAAGAAAGCCAGCCTTCCGGGAAGAGCTTCATCCGGTTTGACAGAGAAAACTGTAACTGCTAAGGTCTCATCATCACAAATGTCACAAAAGATCTAACCAGGTCGCAGTGACAAAGGGCGTTTATTATAGCCCTACTTATACCAATACCAAGGGCTTATAGTCCTGAAATCGAAGAGAAAAGGAAGACGGGATAGAAGAAAGCCAGCCTTCCGGGAACGAATATTATCCGTTCAGGATATAATCCGCCCCGGGCGGAAATCGAACACCAAAGGCGCACTTTCCTTTCGGAATATATCCCCTCTTATAAAGCTCGTTTCCCCTCTTTTGAATGTCTAATGTGAACGTTTCATTCTCTTCTCCACCAGGTGGCGTTAGGGTGGGCATGTGATCAGCCGTGGTTGAACGTCAAGAAGACCTACGCTGCGTGCCTCATTGGTTGCGGAGTATCCACCGCTCTCATGCCCCTATTCGCCACAAACTACTGGGCGCTTCTTTTCACCTGTTTGAGTTTTGGCATATTCTTCGCGTCGAATTTCTCCTGTACGCCTATCATTCTGGTGGAGTTGGTACCGCTGGACAGGTTTGCTACGGCGTATGGACTTACCTTGCTAGCGCAGGGTATTGGGAACCTTGTCGGACCACCCCTGGCAGGTGAGAGGGTGTTCAGTGAACAATGTTCACGGTCAGGGACGGTTTAAGGCTGGTAGGGGACGATGCAGGGGCCAGATTTCCAGATTGGGAAAAAAAGTATGTTTAAGGCTAAAAACAGAGTAAGCGGAGAGCATCGAGCAGGTAGGGGGAAATGACGATAGAGGGAGCAACGCATAGATCTAAGAGCAAAAAGATCTACTATGTTCTCCGCTCCACTCTGTTTTTTGCCTTAAGTACCAATTACCGATGCTAAGATTGCTAAGTAACATTTTCTGTGATTTGCATCTGGACTTATTCTAGACTACGTCAGCTCCCATGGCGTAGTGGTCACTGCGCTCGCCTTGCACGCGGGAGACTCGGGTTCGATTCCCGGCGGGGTCAAGAAATTTGTATCATGCAAATGATTGATTCCGTGACTGGCTGTTGCGGGGCCCACTCAGCCTCGTGAGGAAAATGAGTAGCTATGACATATAAATGCGCATAGCGACCGGTGCCAGCATGGTAGGTAAACATTGAATTTTAGGATTATTGAGATATTGGGAAAATCCTACAAATGCTGCAGTGAGCACCAAAGTTGTGACATAATAACACAAAAAAACTGCATTTACATTTTTTTTTTACATTTACATTATTATTATTAATATTATTTTGAACAAACGAAGAAACTGCTGGGAAAAAGGGACTCTAATCCTATGTCAATGAAGTATTCTGAAAAAATCTCCATAAAGTGTTCGAATTCGAATTGTCACTGCTACAACAACAACATCTGGACAATCGCGAGCTGCTAGCTTTTCCAAAAGTTTACTAATTAGCGTCACTTACCCCAAGTACTCAGAACATTCAGGAGCAAAACGACCCACAGGGAATAGGGATGCATACATCCCCTTGAAAACTCTATAGCCCATGATCCCAAGCAAGAGCTCCTTTCAAAACTAGGATCTCTAAACCAACACTTCAATAGAACCCATTAGAAACTAGATTCTTTGTCCCTATTAGTGTTGACAACTGCTGTAGATAGGGCATTTTAGACCCTATTTATACTTGCCATTGGTAGGTAATTTCAGTAAATTGTTTACTGACACGCTAACCGTGAAGGTCACAGGTGGAAAACGCACATTGTTTCATAAAGGATTAATAAATTAAGAGAAAACGCTAATTAGAGGAGAGGCAATGAGTCTATTCTTTTAGGCAAGAAAGTCACAAACATATGTGATGTGTCATAGAGTCATAGTAATAGAGCATATGAGAAAAATAAATCACCTGTCCTAATTAAAGAGGGGGGTTCATTCAGTTCCATCTATACCGGGCCTAGGCTCTTAGTCCCATCTACAAGAGGGGACCTGGAACCACAATTTTAATTTACTAAAAAACTAAACAGGAGAGGGTACTTGATTGACTTGGTAACTTTGTGAAGGTCCAAAACGGAAAACGTTTTCCATACAACCACAACCCAATAGTTATACAGGAGGGTATGAATTTGTAATTGTAACCACCTCGTCAGCTGTCCTCAAGAAACTGAGAACACTTTGAAACAACCAGCAGCAAACTTTGTTACAGACAGGTCACCTATCCAAATACTAACCAAGCACAACGTTACTTAACTTCAATGATTCACCTGGAGCTAGTGAATTCAAACTCAGGGCCGTATCCAGGATTTTGTCGAGGGAGGGCCCGAGGGTCCAAACTCTAATGGACGGGGGGGGGGGGTCAAGTCTTGATTTACACAATCCTTCCTAAAACTTTAGTATAAATCCCAAAGTTTGAATCGACTGAGGAGGAAACTGCTCAGGTCTATGACAATCCATTCTTTCATAGATCTTCTTTCTTCTTATTGGGAATTGGGAGTGTTCTTGGGAGTTGCTTAGTTGGTCTCTCAAAATTAGGAGAGCTTTGTTTGATAAAAATTCCCTCCATGAGGGAAAAAAAAGTAAAGTCCCACCCGAGTTTTTTGAAGATGTATGGTAAAATCCCTCTCAGCTTATTTTATTTTATTGAGTTTTTTATAATATTCTTTTAGTAATACTAATACCTATATTTTGTTGTACTTAATTTTTGTGATTAAGTATGTTTAAGTAGGTATGCAAACTTTTTGTTGTAGACAGGTAACTTTCTATTGTACTTAGGTAGCGTTAGGTAACATGCAAAAGAGGACGTTTAAAATACTTATTTCAGTAGATCACTATTTCTATCATGTGATTTACTTTTTCTCAAGAGTAATTTTACTCCCACAAATTTTCGGGAGGGATTTTACCGTAGAACTTTTTATTGTTGACAGAATCTGTGGTTGGGTTGAAGAGCTCCTCCAGGAAAACCCTTCCACTTAAAAGAAAGCCGTAGAAAATAAAAATTATCGGAGGGAACTACCCAGATAAAACATTAGCCAACATCCTAAATAGTAGAAAAGGGGAGCGGTGAAAAAGTTTGGGAACCCCTCTTTTTTGTGGGACAGTATTTTTGTCTGGGTAATAGAAAGCCGTCCGAACTTTGAATTAAAAAAAATTGTAAACCTTGTTTTGTCTATTTTGTTTTGATCTCTTGTGTTGATTTTAATTATAATACATTTGATTTTATTTACATTGTACATGCATTCTCAGTTTTTTATACATTTCTCAGTCTTTTGCTTAGATTTCTGGGATCATTTGGGGAATCGCGAGCTGTTGGCTTTCCCGACTCACTCAAGCTTTGTGAGTAGGTTGGTAGCTTGTCACCGAATGAAGGGTAACTGCTAAGGTCTTATCGTCCCGAAAGAGAAGAGAGAAGAAAGACAAGAAAACCAGCCGTTCCAAGAACGAACCTTATCTGTTTAGGAAATTCGCCCCGAACGGGAATCAAACCCGGGACCTAGCGCTTACAAGGCAAACGCGCTACCCTCCAAGCTAACTAGACTGGCCGAGATTACGAAACAAATTTTCTAGGTAATATCTACCTAACTACCTAGTTACCTACGCATACCTATAAGCAAGAAACAATACCTAACTAGGTAGCATACCTACATAGGTAAAATCGAATAATAAGGATAAAGACACGTGTAGTTATTATCTCCCCTCCTAACAACGCCTGAATCTATAGCAACCCCCTTGTATTAATTTTAGCCTGGGGGGAATATCTACACCCCAAACATACGAGCATTCAAAATCCTTTTCCTTGTGTGAGAATCGAACTGAAACGCGTTTTGGCTATAGGGGGAAAAAATTAATCAATAGGGGGGAAAATATATCAGCTCTTTTTTCAATTAGGTATATTTTGTTTGTTTGTTTGTTTGTTTTTTTTTTTTTTTTTTAACAATTTGGGGAAAAATGGTCATTAAAAAGCGTCATAATCATAATATAGTAACGTCAGAGTTAAAAATCATATTTCTACAGCTGGTCCGTGGAAAGGTAAATTTCTGAGACAGAATGCAGTGTAGGCGTAACACAAACCCTTCTCGAGACAAGATTTTGCTGGCAGCTCTGAATAAAAATCAAGGTAACATCTTTCCGTAGGAAATCAAGGCTACAAAATTCGTAGAACTCCCAACAAAAAATAACCCCGTCAACATTATGTTATAACAACAACTTGTTTGCTGGAAAATAAACAAATCCCCAAACACAAAGCGAATGCCTTCGGGGCTGAATTGGAAAAGAGGGCTGATGAAAAATTACACGTACTTTTCGTGGAAAAGCTCAGCGCAACACACTGAGACCTGGGGCATGAAAACATGTTGGGGTCGACAGGGAAACATTATGATATTGGACCCTATCAAAGGGCCGTATAGACTTTTCCCTATCAGGGCCGTAGAGACGGAAAGGTAACGAAGGCCTTATCGTCCCGAAATCGAAGAGAGGAGGACGGGATAGAAGTGGGCAGATCCGAGGACAAACTTTATTAATTTGTTTAGGAAAAAGTTCGCCCCGGACGGCTGGCCAGCAGAAAAAGATAAAACATGGAGATATTTGTCCTGTCAGCCAAATAATAAAAGTGGAATATTATTGGCTAATTGGCCTCATCAGGGCCGAAGGAAAGGAAAAAACGTAGAAAAAGTTGTGTTCTTATTTCTCTTCCCTTTCCAAGCCATTATAGGGAAATCGAAGAGAGGAGGACGGGATAGAAGAAGCAGATCCGAGGACAAACTTTATTTGTTTAGGAAAAAGTTCGCCCCGGACGGCTGGCCAGCAGAAAAAGATAAAACATGGAGATATTTGTCCTGTCAGCTAAATAATAAAAGTGGAATATTATTGGCTAATTGGCCTCATCAGGGCCGAAGGAAAAGAAAAAACGTAGAAAAAGTTGCGTTCTTATTTCTCTTCCCTTTCCAAGCCATTATGGAGCAGGCGTTCCGAGAGCGAACCTTTCCTGCTTGGGATAAAGACCGTCCCGGGCGGGAATCGAACCTGTTACCTAGCGCAAAGTGTTTACCTCTATCAAAAGTGGACGCAATTTCAAACATGCGTCGCGCGACGTCACTCTATCATCGGTGAATTTTATCTTGCCAAATTTTTCCCGTGCTTTTTTGACCCCGAGGCAAAATTTTCAATTATTGTTGATTGTAATACGTTGTTCCGCATGTATGGAGCATTATTTGGCATGAATAATTATATACAATCTACATAGCACAGTAGGTAGGTAGGTAGGTAGGTACCTACTTTTACTAAAAATCTAATAATATTAGTAATAAATTGTATTTACAATTCTACAGAATGAAGCTTGCCACGAGGTTGATGAGTGCATTATGCAAAATTTTTGGCAAAAAACGAACGAAATACATAGAATTCCATATGTACCGTGTAGTCCCGTCTATTTTATTTAGAGCACGGTTAACAAACAAGGTAACTAAACAATACCTAACTAGGTAGCATACCTACATAGGTAAAATCGAATAATAAGGATAAAGACACGTGTAGTTCTTATCTCCCCTCCTAACAACGCCTGAATCTATAGCAACCCCCTTGTATAACTTTTAGCCTGGGGGAATATCTACACCCCAATTTTTCAAATCCTTTTCCTTGGGTGAGAATCGAACTGAAACACGCGTTTTGGCTATAGGGGGAAATTAATCAATAGAGGGGAAAATATATCAGCTCATTTTTTATTTATTTATTTATTTTTATGTAAAGTAGCTGGCCAGTGGGTATCCGCTTTGAACTCTGACGTGTTATGTAGATATCTACGCCACGTAAAGACAGAGGTCTACAAACGACAGCACGGTTGTTTTCTACCTATCTAGTGGGTTTTTCTTGACGTTCACTGAACGACTGTTTTAAATACCTACTAGTGTATACCTATAGTGTTCTTAGGGTACTTGAGTATTAACTAGGTTGGAAGAAATGGCTCCGGAAAAAGAAGAACCCGTTTGTGAGTGTGAAACACGAGACAATAATCTTCCTGTGGTAAGTGAATACCTATTTACCTTTTCCTTCTTATTCTTGGGTAGGCCAGAGTAGAGACCTCGGTGGCATAGCTCTTAAAGGTGTGTCCACAAATAGTCGACCGCCCATCGATCGACGTCGATGATTGTTAAGTATTGTCGACTGAACCGTCTACACTGCCTCGATAACATAGATTCGTCTCGTCGATCGACGGCCGGTCGACTATGTTTGGACACACCTTTATACCACTCGCCCTGTAAAGTTCCCTGTTTGAGATCCCATAAATATAGACATAAATTATTTATTTACATTATTCCACAGACTGGTTCTACTTTGGAACCATCGTTACCGGCAAACGCCTTCCTTTGTCCCGGCCCTGGAAAATCTGACGGCAATTCCATGCCAATGTCTACGGCCGACCCTGCCCGCTCATGGCAAGGCACGGCCGAAGATAGTTGGGCCAAAATAGTACCTCCCCGGCCTCAGGTGTTCGAACGTGGCCTCCATATGGATTTGAAACGGGAACATGATAAGTCCTATTTGTAAGTAAAACGACCACTATGTCATAGGCCAGCGATTTCCAAACTTTTTTCTACGCGGCCCCGAAGAACCCCAGTTTGGGAATCGCTGTCATAGACCATCTACCTACGTGTGACGTTATTTTGGACACTGCATGACTTAGTAACCAAAATGAAATGAAAGGTTTTTTTAAGAGTTTTGAAAGAGGGAACTGAAACTGCTAAGGTCTCATCGTTTAAATCGAAGAGAGAAGGAAGACAGGATAGGAGAAAGCCAGCCGTTCCGAGAACGAACATTATCCGTTCAGGAACTTTGTTTAGTAATTGCCCTCCCTGTAGGGCGTCAAACAAGGTAAAAAAAAATAATGAAATAAAATACGCTCCGGATGTTAATCGAACCCGCGACCTACAGTCAAATTAAAGTTTTTTTTCAAGGGCTTTACCGTCCCTGTATAACTGTTGAGGTTTTGAGTGACGGAGGTTTTACTCTCCATTTGGCGACAAGCTATCCGCCTCGTCCCTCAACCTCACCCCTAAGTGGGACCAGGAAAAGCCAGTCGCACGCGAGTACCCATATGGTCACCCGTCCGGATACCAACCAAACGCAAAGTCGCTTAACTTCATTCATAATTATGTTCCCAGGACGGAGTACAACGTGAAGAAGGAGCTCATTACGACAGCCATGGCTGGGGATGCTAATCAGAAAATAACCCAGGATCATTTATCTCAGCGATGTATGAGTATACATAGCTATATTAAACTACTGGAGGATGCCATCGATAGACTGGATCAGGACATTGGGGTACTACAGAATCGTAAACAAAGGTAAAAGAAAAGTCTCATTAGTGGAATTTTATACTGACAGAATGAGATTGATAAGTCCATTTACTCCACCTTTTTCTAGCTGATAGCAGCTCCTCAGTTGTCCTCATCTGACTGAGTGCACTTCGTACTAGCACGGAGGTAATCGAACACCAAAGGCGGACTTTCCTTTCGGAATATATCCCCTCTTATTAAGCTCGTTTCCCCTCTTTTGAATGTCTAAGGTGAACGTTTCATTCTCTTCTCCACCAGGTGGCGTTAGGGTGGGCATGTGATCAGCCGTGGTTGAACGTCAAGAAGACCTACGCTGCGCAGCAACCAGCACGCACGGCGGCGGTGTTTCTTAACATTAGTAATCCGTTGGGATGAACCCGCGAACATTCAAGGCCATGAACCCGCGAACTATGTATGATAAAATGGAGACTTACTTTCGTAAAACCCCCTTTGATGCAGGCCTGTACTCAAGATTTCAGCGAGGGGCTGGTCATAGAATCTCAAAACTATGGCTTGGTTTTGAATACGGCCTTGCTTTTGTATGCATAGGTATCATACGATTTACTCTTCTTCTCAGGTTAAGAAGTGCAATGTTTGGCGTCCACATGGTACAGAACATAAACTCGGAATGTCTGCACATCAGATCTCTCAGAATGGAGGACGATCATTTGGGCGATCCACCCTATCAGCAACTTATCCAGGTAACGTAGGAGAATATGGGGTGATGGCCTTTTGGAGAAGGATAGAGAGGAATGCTACGTATAGAACATATGGACGTCATGAGTTTAGGGATAGGAATACACACCGGGGATTTAGCTCTACTAACGGTGATGCGTTAGGATTTGTTCATTTTATGCCTTAGGACAATTCCCTCCCGAGCTCAATAAACTTTCAGCTGAATCCTCCTCGTCTAAAACTTTAGTACTTTTTCTTCTTCTTCCTAACCTTTGCCTACTTATATAGGAAAGGCGTTTCTTGTCAGTCCCTTCCAGACAGCCCTATGGTGTACCTCGTACCCTGTTTAATTTTTCTCAAAAAGTACATTAGTACTACAGGGCTTTATTCAGAAAGAGAAATAATTATGAATTGTAATGAATAAACTTCTTCTTCTTCTTCTTCTTCTTCTTCTTCTTCTTCTTCTTCTTCTTCTTCTTCTTCTTCTTCTTGAATGGTGGTGGCAGAATACAGAAAAGATATCTTTTTGTATCAGCCATACACCGGGGTGATGGTCTCTAGTCGTGTGTTTCATTGGCTCGTCCTGAACCGCAGTCAACCGTCGCGTCGTGAGGACTTGTGCTTGTTCTTTAAAACCAGAGAGAATCTTTTGAAGAACTGCCAGCTAGCTAGGCTGGTTAGGGTTAGCTGTTCTCCTCCCTGTTTTACTAGTCTACTCTCTGTTTAACGTTCCTCAGGAGAGCAACATGGTAAAGGATTTGGACAAACTGATGGCTGACACTCTGGCTCGAATTCAGGATCAAATTCGAGACAATATGGCGGTCAAATCCAATCTGCAGCTCGATTGGAGTAACAAAACTCAAGCGTTCAATATAGACAGTCACAATTTGAGCTTGAACATCAAATCTAGCTCGATACTGTCCCGAGCCAGCTCAGCAAGGATACCGGAGAAGTAGGTAGCTTAGGCCAGCCACTCACTATCAGGTAGACCTGACAGGTACGGCTGAAAAGGTACGCCTGTCAGGTCTACCTGATAGTGGCTAACCTCATAATTTCGTAAGTAGGTAGCAACGATTCTGATTATCAAGAACTGAGGTCCTTAAAAATGTCTAAAGATGATTCCTAAAGGGGGTTGATCTTAAAATTCAGTTTTAAAGTCAACTCTAGCCAGCCTAGTTAGGTAGGAGGGTATCGCACTTAACTTGTAAGCGCTAGGTCACGGGTTCGATTCTCGCCCGGGGAGGACAGGTCGTGTTCATTCTCGAAAAACCTGGCTTTCTCTTATCCTGTCTTCCTTCTCTATTCGACTTCAGACCATAAGACCTTAGATATCTACTAATAATAATAATAGGTAGTGCTTATTTATACTGCTCGCATAGGACTGAAAAGTCCCTTTACTCCAGCAGTAGGCTACTACTATTATTGTGGTCAATATACCGCCAACCGCAGCACCTATCTCAACCAAACGTTTTGAGTTGCACCCTTGTCACATTTGTAAACTACATACCCAAAGTTCAAGTCTCTAGCTCATACCGTTTCCGATATATTGTTAAATTACACCGAAAACCGCCAAAAAGCGATAAAATGCCGCCAACCGTTGCACCGATCTTAACCAAATTTCGTGTCACATCCTTGTTACATTTGACATCTACATACCGAATTTCAAGTCTCTAGCTCTTACCGTTCTCGAGATATTTTGTTTACAATAATCCAAATATCCTTTATTTGTTGAACATTCTTGCCAAATTTTGAAATTTTATTTCATGGAAACCAGACATAGCTACCGTTTGGGAGTAAAAGAAAATGAAAGAAAGAAGAAGAAGAGAGAGAGAGAAAGAAAGAAGAAGAGAGAGAAAGAAAGAAGAAGAAGAAGAAAAAAAAAGAAGAAGAAGAAGAAAAGTCTGCAAAATAGTCTCGTAAAAACTTGAAACTCACTTAAAAATCAGTCAACACATTTCGACTCGTCATAGCAAAACGCACCATAAGTCACTTTCTAAATCGTCAATATTCTTCATTTGAATAGAAATCACCATGACAGATGTACAGAGTTCTCCTCAAATCGATTCAAATCGGTGTCAATGTGAATACTACAAGGACTAGATTGATTTCACTTGGAGACTAGGACTTGGTTGCAGTTCATTGATAGTACAGGTAATAATAATAGTGCTTATTTATACTGCTCGCATAGGACTGAAAAGTCCCTTTACTCCAGCAGTAGGCTACTACTATTATTGTGGTCAAATTCTCAAATTATATTGAGGATAAAATTCCATACCTCAGCTGGGATTGAACCCACGCCCTCCTGTTTACCAGGAAAAGAAGAGAATTAAGTAAATTTTGGGAGAGAGAAATTTTGGGAGAGCAGAAAGTAGATTGGTAGAGAGGAAACTGAAAGAACTTTTCACTAGAACACTGTAATACTCTACCTTTGATATTATTCCAGTCAATCCACCCCGATCAGTTGGGAAAACTACACCCGGGAAAATCTGAACGAAGCCGAAATCACCCTGGCTAAATCGGCCGATGTGATTGCGTATTTGGACGGGCCGATTCTGTCACAGTACGTCAAGGAAGTTCGGGAACAGGCGGATAAAGTGAACAACGCGCTGGCTACCAAAGTTTGCGCCATCGACAAGACGAGAGAAACCTTGGAGCATGAGTTACAGAAGGTGAAGGCCCGCTCACACTTGTCGTTCGGGGAAAAATCGTGTCGTGTGTAGTGGGAACGCTCTCGTTTAAATTACATTGCCTACAAGGACATTTCGTGTAGTTCGGGAAAAAAATCGTGTCGTGTGTAGTGGGAACGCTCTCGTTTAAATTACATTGCCTACAAGGACATTTTGTGTAGTTCGGGAAAAAAATCGTGTCGTGTGTAGTGGGAACGCTCTTGTTTAAATTACATTGTCTACAAATCTACGACATTTGGAGTCGTTCGGAAAAAAAATCGTGTCGTGTGTAGTGGGAACGCTCTCGTTTAAATTACATTGCCTACAAGGACATTTTGTGTAGTTTGGAAAAAAAAGTGTGTGTTGTTGTTGTTGTTGTTGTTGTTGTTGTTGTTGTTGTAGCGGGTTTAGCTTTCGCCGAATGGCGATAGCAGAATCAAGAAAAGGTGTCTTTTTGTATCTGCTATACACCGGGGTGATGGTCTCTAGCTCTAGCCATGTTAAATTGGCTGACTCGTCCTGAACCGCAGTCAACAACGTGTCGTGTGTAGTGGGAACGCTCTCGTTTAAATTACATTGTCTACAAATCTACAACGACATTTGGAGTCGTTCGGGAAAAAATCGTGTCGTGCGTAGTGAGAACTCTCTCATTTAAATCGCATTGCCTACAAGGACATTTTGTGTAGTTTGGAAAAAAAATCGTGTCGTGTGTAGTGGGTACTCTATGAATTGAAGTCCGAAAGTCCTTTACCTTCTCAAATTTTAAGTAATCGGATTAATTATTTTTTTATTATTATTTCTATTTTTAAGGTGGTAAATCATCTGGGAGAAACAGAGACAGTGATCGCCGATTTGAAGAACATTATTCAAAACCTGGAGAAAGCTCTGAAGGTAGCTCAAACTCGACTGAGCAACAGACAGGCCAGACTGTCTGTTGAGAATTGTCAGGATGATGTACAGGCAGGGTAAGTAACGCGGAAGTGGGTCAGTAGGGGTTCCTTTTTTTTCCTCCAGGAGAACCCTGCCATTTAAAAGATAGCCGTAAAAATCACCAGAGGGAATTAATTACCTACTAGACAAAATAAAACATCAGCTGAACCCATCCCTTAGGGCAGTTGCCTCTACACTCTACACCCAAGCCTCAGAGTGGGCTTTTTGTGTGTGAAAAAAAATCAGCTTACATCCGAATCAGTAGAAAAGGGGAGCGGCGAAAAGTTTGGGAACCCCTCTTTTTTGTGGGACAGTTACTCCTTTTTTTCAAGTTGGGAAGGAATAAAATAGAATATATAACCCGTTTATACTGAAAGAATGAGACTGAAAAGTTATTTTTTTTCCGCAGTCTAAACAAGGTAACTTATTTAGAGGTTTGCTAGAGGGAATTGTAAGAATTGAGGTCTTATCGTCCTGAAATCGAAGAGGGAAGGAGGCAGGATATGAGAAAGCCAGTCGTTCCGAGAACGAACCCTATCACACTTGTCGTTCGGGGAAAAATCGAGTCGTGTGTAGTGTGAACGCTCTCGTTTAAATTACATTGCCTACAAGGACGTTTTGTGTAGTTCGGGAAAAAAAATCGTGTCGTGTGTAGTGGGAACGCTCTCGTTTAAATTACATTGTCTACAAATCTACATTTGGAGTCGTTCGGGAAAAAATCGTGTCGTGCGTAGTGGGAACTCTCTCATTTAAATCGCATTGCCTACAAGGACATTTTGTGTAGTTTGGAAAAAAATTGTGTCGTGTGTAGTGGGTACTCTATGTTCCGAGAACGAACCCTATCTGTTTAGGATAAAGCTCGGCCCGACGGGAATCGAACCCGTGACCCAGCGCTTACATGGTAGGCGCGTTACTTTCTAATCTAACAAGGCTGGCTGAAGCTTAACACATTCTCTAGGGCTGTTTGGCCCTACACTTAAGCCTTGGAGTGGGCTTTTTAGTCCGTCCTTCCTTTATTATTACAATAGTAATAAAAAGGTATAAGGGACGGACTATTGTATTTGCTTCGGTGCCGTCTGTCACTCTGTCTGACCCCATAGAAGGACTTATCCAAACCTAGTCGACCTATATATCAAATTAAAGGTCTTTTTACCAGGAACACGAAAGTGGTGGTGCAAATTTTGTTGTGTATGGATCGACTTTCTACCCTTAAAAAAAAAAAAAAAAAAAAAAAAAACACAAAAAAACAAACATTTTTTTTGTTAAAAAAAAAAAAAAAAACACACACACACAAACAAACAAACATATTATTTTCGTTTCACAGATTACTGGAAGAGGTCAAATGCTTAACCACTCAGATCTCAAGTCTCATGGATCAACTCCGTCAGGCAGAAACCACACAGAACGGGCTGCTCTATGCTCGAAACAAACTAGAGTCCGAGATTCAGGTTAAGCGGAAGAGCATCACGGTAGATAATGATCGATGTAATGCTGTCCGGGCCCAGTATCCGTCCCTGGTTACTTTATCCGGACATTGAACTGACTTGTTACATGGATATCCGGATATTAAGCCCACTTACTACATCCGGATAAAGTTATGTGGTCAAATTCTCAAATAAATGAGGATAAAATTCCATGCCTCGGCTGGGATCGAACCCACGCCCTCCTGTTTACCAGGCGAGCTTGGACCATACACATTGTCATTCTACTGCATATATTGTTGTGTTACAATACAGATCAGGGTTGGACCATACACATTCTACTGCATACATTGTTGTGTTACAATACAGATCAGGGTTGGACCATACACATTCTACTGCATACTACCATACCGACGTCCGGCGCTCTGACCAGGGGGGGACCACACACTTTCCTGCTCTACAAAGTCTTCTGTTGGTTACTTTATCCGGACATTGAACTGACTTGTTACATGGATATCCGGATATTAAGCCCACTTACTACATTCGGATAGAGACGCGTTCCCACTTGTTCCGAAAAAAATCGTTTCGTGCATTTAAATTACATAGCCTATAAGGTTATTTTGTGTCGTTGGGAAAAAAATCGTGTGTGCAGTGGAAACAGTCTCACACATTACTATTATTGTGGTCAAATTCTCAAATAAATGAGGATAAAATTCCATGCCTCGGCTGGGATCGAACCCACGCCCTCCTGTTTACCAGCGTACCGCCTCGGCCTCAGGTGTTTGAACGTGGCCTCCATATGGATTTGAAACGGGAACATGATGCGTCATATTTGTAAGTAAAACGGCCACCGGCCACTATGTTATAGACCAGCGATTTCCAAACTTTTTTCTACACAGCTCCGAAGAACTCCAGTTTGGGAATCGCTGTCATAGACCATCTACCTACGTGTGACGTTATTTTGGACACTGCATGACTTAGTAACCAAAATGAAAAGAATGCTTTTTTCAAGAGTTTTGAAAGAGGGAACTGAAACTGCTGACTCTGCTGAGGTCTTATCGTTTAATTAAATCGAAGAGAGAAGGAAGACAGGATAGGAGAAAGCCAGCCGTTCCGAGAACGAACATTATCCGTTCAAGAACTTTGTTTAGTAATTGCCTTCCCTGTAGGTAAAAAAAAAAAAATAAAAAAAGGTAAAAAAATAAAAATAAAAATAAAAAATTAAATACGCTCCGGATGTTAATCGAACCCGCGACCTACAGTCAAATTAAAGTTTTTTCAAGGGCTTTACCGTCCCTGTATAACTGTTGAGGTTTTGAGTGACGGAGGTTTTACTCTCCATTTGGCGACAAGCTTTCCGCCTCCTCCCTCAACCTCACCCCTAAGTGGGACCAGGAAAAGCCAGTCGCACGCGAGTACCCATATGGTCACATTGGTCAGTGGTCACCCGTCCGGATACTAACCAAGCGCAAAGTCGCTTAACTTCATTCATATGTTCCCAGGACGGAGTACAACGTGAAGAAGGAGCTCATTACGACAGCCATGGCGGGGGATGCTAATCAGAAAATAACCCAGGATCATTTATCTCAGCGATGTATGAGTATACATAGCTATATTAAACTACTGGAGGATGCTATTGATAGACTGGATCAGGACATTGGGGTACTACAGAATCGTAAACAAAGGTAAAAGAAAAGTCTCATTAGTGGAATTTTTTACTGACAGAATGAGACTGATAAGTCCATTTACTCCACCTTTTTCTAGCTGATAGCAGCTCCTCAGTTGTCCTCATCTGACTGAGTGCACTTCGTACTAGCACGGTACCAGCATGCAGCAGCACGTCAGACGGTTTTCCAGATAGCAACCAGCACGCACGGCGGCGGTGTTTCTTAACTTTAGTAATCCGTTGGAAACTGGTTCATTCAAGGCCATGAACCCGCGAACTATGTGTGATAAAATGGGGACTTACTTTCGTAAAACCCCCTTTGATGCAGGCCCGTACCCAAGATTTCAGCGAGGGGCTGGTCATAGAATCTCAAAACTATGGCTTAGTTTTGATTACGGCCTTGCTTTTGTATGCATAGGTATCATAGGATTTACTCCTCTTCTCAGGTTAAGAAGTGCAATGTTTGGCGTCCACATGGTACAGAACACAAACTCGGAATGTCTGCACATCAGATCTCTCAGAATGGAGGACGATCATTTGGGCGATCCACCCTATCAGCAACTTATCCAGGTAACGCTCATGAAAATTGTTTTTTGTTTTCCAAAAAAATGCATAATACTGTTTACCATAAAACCGTAAATACCTCATTGAAGGAGGAAGGAGGATACCATTATTATTATTATCAACAACATCACTATTTCGGTGGATAGAGAAGTTTATGCCAAAACGATAGAGTTTGAAGATATGGCAATATTAGAATTATGGCACACAGAAGAAGAATCAGTTCCTAAAAATGAGACTACTGAATAAATATGGACAAATGAACAGTGGACAAACAGATTTAAGCCTGGAATTAGGTGGTGATAACAAAGAGTGAATGGAAAGAATTATTATACTGTCACAATACAAAGGGGCGTAGGCCACATTTTTGAAAATTTGCAGTTGAGCAAAAAAAATTTCATTTCGGCGATAAGAATATGGCTTATGCTAGTTTTGAAAATAATCTATTTATAATAACTCGAAAGATATAGAGCTACCTTCTCCAATAGAAGACGCAACCTATGAATGAATGAATGAATGAATAATAACTCAGGATTGAGTGGGAGTTGGGTTACGCCTGTTTGAGATATAAGAACACATACAAGGACTTTTTGGGGTCGAGTGGATTGGAACACATCACATGCCTTCAGGCACACTCCATTTGTCAAGGGTCTAGTTTTACCTTACCCTTGGGACCAATTTGGTATTGGTGTAAGTAGGGCCATCGGCTATAATAAACGCCCCCACTGCGACCTGGTTAGATCTTTTGTGACTAATATAATCAAATTTGTGGTTTACGCCCCTTTGTGTTCTGAGGGTCGATCTAACTAAATCTTGTTTAAATTAAAATTATCATAAACTAATTACAAAATCATTTAACAAAATTTAGATCTTTAAAAAATCATTCCTTAGATACATTTTAACAAAGTAACGTAAGAATGGACCTAAATATCACAGTATAAAATAAAGAAGAAAAAATAAAATGAAATGAAACTAAATTTGACTAAAGCATAAAAAAACACCAGAAAATTAAATTAAAGTAAAACTAAAAAAAAAACATTGTTTGAAAAAAAAAAAAAAAAAAAAAAAAAAAAAAAAAAAAAAAAAAAATTTTTGGGGAAAAATTTTTTTAACCCCCCAAAAGGGTGGACCCAGACAAGACAAAAATTTTGAGGACACAATTTTTTGAACCCTCCAAAAATGTGTACCAACTTTTTTGGTAGACGAGAAAGCAAAAAGGCCCTATTAGGGAACTATTTCACGAACGACTCCGCAAAAAAAGTCCTAGCTTTTGTCAAGATTTTTGCATGTTGAGCAAAAATCGAGGAGGCGTTAAGGCTTAACGTTCCTACTTGTCGTTCGGAAAAAAATCGTGTCGTGTGTAGAAGGGAACACTATCATTTAAATTACATTGCCTACAGGACATTCGGGAAAAAATCGGATGAAACTCAAGACAAGTGGGAACGAGCCTTTACAACACGTAATTCTAAATGGCCAAATATAGACTTCCGTGAACCATATGCTATACCTATCTGCTGTACACGTACATCCTCAGTTTTGTTAAACTGTGTCCAATCCGTGGCACAAGCTCTGCTTATACGGGTGGGTATACCATTTATATGAAAAATGTATGTTGTGAGTTTTTTGTCGATCAAATATAAATGGAAACTTATTAAAAAAAAAAAAAAAAAAAAAATAAAAAAAAAAAAAAAAAAAAAATCAGTCGATCGACGTCGAATGAAACCGTACACTACCTCGACAACATAGATTCATTCACCTCTTCACCGAGTCAATCAAGATGAATCGAGGACACAGCTTTGCAATACAGATCAGGGTTGGACCATACACATTCTACTGCATACATTGTTGTGTTACAATACAGATCAGGGTTGGACCAAACACATTCTACTGCATACATTGTTCTGTTACAATACAGATCAGGGTTGAACCATACACATTCTACTGCATACATTGTTGTGTTACAAAACAGATCAGGGTTGGACCATACACATTCTGCTGCATACATTATTCTGTTACAATACAGATCAGGGTTGGACCCTACACATTCTACTGCATACATTGTTGTGTTACAATACAGATCAGGGTTGGACCATACACATTCTACTGCATACATTGTTCTGTTACAATACAGATCAGGGTTGAACCATACACATTCTACTGCATACATTGTTGTGTTACAAATTTCAGTCAAATTACATTGCCTACAGGACATTCGGGAAAAAATCGGATGAAACTCAAGACATGTGGGAACGAGCCTTTACAACACCTAATTCTAAATGGCCAAATATAGACTTCCGTGGACCATATGCTATACCTATCTGCTGTACATCCTCAGTTTTGTTAAACTGTGTCCAATCCGTGGCACAAGCTCCGCACGGGTGGGTATACCATTTATATGAAAAATGTATGTTCTGAGTTTTTTGTCGATCAAATATAAATGGAAACTTATATAAAAAAAAAAACGTCACAAGTTACCATACCGACGTCCGGCGCTCTGACCAGGGGGGGACCACACACTTTCCTGCTCTACAAAGTCTTCTGCTCTTCACCGAGTCAATCAAGATGAATCGAGGACACAGCTTTACAATACAGATCAGGGTTGGACCATACACATTCTACTGCATCATTGTTGTGTTACAATACAGATCAGGGTTGGACCATACACATTGTCATTCTACTGCATACATTGTTGTGTTACAATACAGATCAGGGCTGGACCATACACATTCTACTGCATACATTGTTGTGTTACAATACAGATCAGGGCTGCATAACTACTGCAACGGTTGGTGGTATTTTGACGCTTTTTGGCAGCTAGTGCTGTTTCGATCGCCTTCCAATAGATAAGGAAAGTCTTGGGATTTTTACACCAGATTTAAAAAAGCGGTAATTATTCAGAAGCCACAATGAAAAAAGAAAGCTCCTTTTTGTGTTTAACCTAACTCTACAATAAACTTGGTCATTGCTCAAATTGTGATATATCCTTTATGCGTTTAACCTAACCTTATAATAACACAGGTCACTGATCATTTGTGAAAGGTCCTTTTTGTGTTTAACCTTACCCTATAATAACACCGGTCACTGATCATTTGTGCTGGTCCTGTTTGTACCAATTTCCCATTGACGTGACTTCTGACCAAGTACCAAGGAAAGTCTTGTGATGTTAACACCAGATTTTTGTGTTTAACCTAACCCTATAATAACACTGGTCACTGCTCATTTGTGACAGCTCCTTTTTGTAGCATCTTTCCACTGATGTGACTTCTGAACGGGTACCAAGGAAAGAAAGGCTTGTGATGTTCACACTAGGTTTTTACTTTCCTTATCCTATAGGAAGGAAAGTAAGGTTTTTGAAAAGCTACTCACCTCATACACATTGACTCCCACAGGGGTGACCACTTTTCCCACGTTGTTCGTGATGACCACAATCATAGTGTAGGCTTGCGACTCACGGAAATAGTGATCGATGTGAAACGAGCAGTCTGTCTCGTCGCTAATGTATTCGGCACAGGATTCGTCCCCAGTCACATTGTAGGAGCCTGGTACGTAGTCGTAGCAGAAGGAGAACGGCCCTGTCCCGTTGCATTTGATCTGAATGGGTTAAAAATAGAGGCAATGTTCACAGAGTTATCGAGACACAATGGAGGAGTTGCAAATGGTTAAAAATTATTAATAAATGGTCAATTCCTACGTAAAAATTAGGAGTTGGGAAGGAATAAAATAGAATATATAACCCGTTTATACTGAAAGAATGAGACTGAAAAGTTAGTTTTTTTTTCCGCAGTCTAAACAAGGTAATTTATTTAGAGGTTTGTCAGAGGGAACTGTAAGAATTGAGGTCTTATCGTCCTGAAATCGAAGAGGGAAAGTTGGGAAGGAATAAAATAGATTATATAACCCGTTTATACTGAAAGAATGAGACTGAAAAGTTAGTTTTTTCCCGCAGTCTAAACAAGGTAATTTATTTAGAGGTTTGTCAGAGGGAACTGTAAGAATTGAGGTCTTATCGTCCTGAAATCGAAGAGGGAAATACCGCGAACGAATCGCGGATACCGCGAACAAACCGTGGAATTCGCGAACAAACCGCGGATACCGCGAACAAACCGCGAATACCGCGAACAAACCGCGGATACCGCAAACAAACCACGAATGCCTACAACTAACTGCGAATAACTTAAGAAAATGAACATAACTTCTATTTAAATAATCACAGAAGAATCTACAAACTCTTAAATGTAGGGGAAACCTCTCCTCAACCCCCTACATTTCCCCTTACCCCCTACTCTTACTTATGGCAGTAGGGGGTCAAGGGGAGGTTTCTTTATACCCAGATTTTTGTCAGAGCTCATTCTCTCTTCTGCTTTCAGGTTGGAAGGTTCTCTGCTCCCTCTCTCCTCTCTGTCATATTTCTAAATTTTTCAACATGTTTTGGAAAACAAGACTTCCCATCGGGGTATTTAAGATTACCGAGGATTATTTCCTATGTAACTTGAGATGTGAAACATAACTACTGATATCTCTAAATTTTTCAACATGTTGTTTTGGAAAACAAGACTTCCCATCGGGGTATTTAAGATTACCGAGGATTATTTCCTATGTAACTTGAGATGTGAAACATAACTACTGCAACGGTTGGTGGTATTTTGACGCTTTTTGGCAGCTAGTGCTGTTTCGATCGCCTTCCAATAGATAAGGAAAGTCTTGGGATTTTTACACCAGATTTAAAAAAAAGCGGTAATTATTCAGAAGCCACAATGAAAAAAGAAAGCTCTTTTTTGTTAACTTAACCCTACAATAAACTTGGTCACTGCTCAAATTGTGAAATATCCTTTATGCGTTTAACCTAACCTTATAATAACACAGGTCACTGATCATTTGTGAAAGCTCCTTTTTGTGTTAACCTTACCCTATAATAACACTGGTCACTGATCATTTGTGTTGGTCCTGTTTGTACCAATTTCCCATTGACGTGACTTCTGACCAAGTACCAAGGAAAGTCTTGTGATGTTAACACCAGATTTTTGTGTTTAACCTAACCCTATAATAACATTAATAACACTGGTCACTGCTCATTTGTGACAGCTCCTTTTTGTAGCATCTTTCCACTGATGTGACTTCTGAACAGGTACCAAGGAAAGAAAGGCTTGTGATGTTCACACTAGGTTTTTACTTTCCTTATCCTATAGGAAGGAAAGTAAGGTTTTTGAAAAGCAAAAGGTTGTATTATCACTGTTATTATTATTTATTGATGCAAATAAATTACAAATTACAAAAAGCTACTCACCTCATACACATTGACTCCCACAGGGGTGACCACTTTTCCCACGTTGTTCGTGATGACCACAATCATAGTGTAGGCTTGCGACTCACGGAAATAGTGATCGATGTGAAACGAGCAGTCTGTCTCGTCGCTAATGTATTCGGCACAGGATTCGTCGTAAGGTTTTTGAAAAGCTACTCACCTCATACACATTGACTCCCACAGGGGTGACCACTTTTCCCACGTTGTTCGTGATGACCACAATCATAGTGTAGGCCTGCGACTCACGGAAATAGTGATCGATGTGAAACGAGCAGTCTGTCTCGTCGCTAATGTATTCGGCACAGGATTCGTCCCCAGTCACATTGTAGGAGCCTGGTACGTAGTCGTAGCAGAAGGAGAACGGCCCTGTCCCGTTGCATTTGATCTGAATGGGTTAAAAATAGAGGCAATGTTCACAGAGTTATCGAGACACAATGGAGGAGTTGCAATTGGGAAAATATTATTAATAAAAGGTCGATTCCTACGTAAAAAGTTGTGAAAAATCCAAATCTGAGGTCAAAACTCCGAAAAAGTAACTTTAAAAGTTCGAAAATTCAATAATTCAATTTTTAATTGCCGTCCTAATGAAAAAGCTCGAAGAGCTCGAAGAGACTTTAATCGAGTACCGATCAGTGGCGGCAATACCAGTGTAAATTGATGATACAAGTAGATGAGAATTAACAGTAAAGGATACACTTAGTAATGCTATGATACCCACAAAAGTTTTGGAAGAGTTCTGATTTAACACGAAGAATTCACGATTTGATTTGATACTTACATCTAAGCCCAGCATATCTCCATGTTGCAGCCACATATTCCCGCTAGCTTTAACATTAGTAATGGCTGCCTGGACTTTTACATTCTTGCTGAAATACCCGTATGTTTTGCTCAGATCGGGCGACACCTGGAAATAATAGATAGGTATTTACTCGAGAATTAAATGACATTTAATGATAACACATTGACAATTTGCTGAAGACGGGTCTGGAGTTGAGACCCGAAACGTCCAATACCAAACAGTAAGGTACGTGCCAACTTTAAGTCCTATAAAAAGTATATTGAATATGGAATATTAAGGTATTTACTGTTTTAATATTACAGAACTAGTATTTGCATGTTCATCTCTAGTCTCTAGGTGTAAGATAAAAAAAAAAGAAAGAAAAGATTAAAGTGCCTAATTGAAAAAAGAGACACATTTGTGATGTTTGTCTCTCCGAATTCTTTTACATACATGTCTCTCCAGAAACAGTTTTGTTAGAACAAGCTGGGCGCGTCCCTCCAGGAATTTTTTAGCCTGTAGTTTATTCGATCGTGATTAGAGAAAATCAGCACCTATGTACCTACCTAATTTGTTTAACATTCATTTTATTATTATTCTTGATTTGATTTTTCGATTTTACTTTCATGTAATGATTTGAAATCAAGACTAGAGCCCGTTCTCCCTTTAGTAAAGCGACATCCGCGGCCGAGTGGATATAACACTAGGCTTGAACACCGGAGGTTCCGGCTTCGATCCCGGCAGAGTCGGAGTTTTTTCGGCTCTGTGCTTGGAGTTTGGGGTGCACTCAGCCTCGTGAGGACAATTGAGGAGCTACTTTAATCGAGTACCGATCAGAGGCGGCATTACCAGTGTAAATTGATGATACGAGTAGATGAGAATTAGTAGTAAAGGATACACTTAGTAATGCTATGATACCCACAAAAGTTTTGGAAGAGTTCTGATTTAACACAAAGAATTCATGATTTGATACTTACATCTAAGCCCAGCATATCTCCATGTTGCAGCCACATATTCCCGCTAGCTTTCACATTAGTAATGGCTGCCTGGACTTTTACATTCTTGCTGAAATACCCGTATGTTTTGCTCAGATCGGGCGACACCTGGAAATAATAGAGCTGTGATATCTGTTTTTTGTTTTTCATTCATCAGTTTTTCCCCATTTTTCCCTGGTTTTCTTTTTAGCTTGTGGAGAAAGAAGAAAATCTGAAAAGAGAGGATCCACTGGGATATCCTGGGATTGCTGCAAGGAAATTTTATACAGGTAAGGTTTCACTTTTGTTCTTAAAGTTAGAGAAGGCACATTCTAGTGGAAAATTTGGACCATTCTGTACCCACTCAACATAGGGAACAGGGTTCAAAGGGTTGTTTTATCACTGTCATTTTTGTCACAAGTTGGCCTTGCTTCATTAGTCCTCTAACTTCTATTCTGAGTGTAAAGTTGGGCTAGGGGGCTATTCCACGAAGATCTTTGCACTCTACACTTTGCAATGTGCAAGAGACATGATGTAATAGTGCAGAGGAAAACATTGCATGATTGATTGTAGTCCACCTACATTTGTATACTCTATCTCAATCTTGTCAAAATGTTCCCAAATCAGTTCCTGTGTGTACGTAGGTAATAGACAGAACATACCTAATGTAAGTAATTTGTTTTGATTTCAGATCTTTACATTTGCAATCTTGGAAGTCCAAATGAGTTAAAAGACAATCTTCCCTCGTTACAGCAAAATCTTATTCCAGCTCCAACATGTCTGTTCAAAATTTCACATTTCAAATTCACTAGATGTCTGCTGTCCATCCAGATGCAAATATAATATCTTGTCTTGTCTTTTATCAAAGAGAAGGAAGACAGGATAGGAGAAAGCCAGCTGATCCAAGAACAAACCCTATCTGTTTAAGGATAAAGTAAAGTATGCCCCGGTGGGAATTGAACCCTCAACCTAGCGCTTACAAGGCGGACGCGCTACCCTCCCGGCTAACTAGGCTGGCTATGTTGATCATATTTTATAATGTAATAGGGTGTTGTGATTGTAATATGATATTTTTATTACCTGTGTTTAGTGATGGGTCGTGGGTAAATACCCACTGGGTGGGTAAATAAAAAATGGGTATTTACCCGGGTATTTATCCACCCCAGGGTGGGTAAATACCCGGGTATTTAAAAAAAAGAAGAAAAATAAACAAAAAACATCATCACTTGATTTTTTTTTAATTTCCCGGGCACAATTCGACTGAGGCGCTTCTTGAAAAAAAGACTCGCACCCCTTGCATAAGGTAAAGCTCGCACCCCTTAAATTTAAGAGACCCACACTCGTATTTATGAACAAGAATGATCGTTCATAGATCAGTCTCAAGTCAAAATTGACCAATCAAATGCCTTGAGACTATGCTTAGCACGAACTTAAGAGCCAGCATTTTGTTCATAAATATGGGTGTTACTAGATTCCCGCCCGGGACGGATTTTATACCAAACAGATAAGGTAAGATCTTGGAACAGCTGGCTTTCTCCTACCCTGTCTTCCTTCTCTCCTGACTTCCTTCTATCAAACCACTTGAAAAAAGGGTTCTTCTGTTGGTGTGTTTTAAAATTACGTCTCAACGTTCTTCCCCCCCCATTTTCTTCTTATTTTGTACGGCCTCTAAGATCATGTTGTCTTCAGAGTATCATCTTTTCGGTTTTAGGTATAGTTTGCTCTATAATCTATATGAATGGAAATTTTGCTGATAATTGAAAAAGTTCTAAATGAATCTTCATCTTTTAGCCAACACCTGAGAGCAGCCTAAGACGCGTTTCGTTCTTATTTGAACTCATCAGTTAGACATAGCTCTCAGGTGCTGGCCAAGAATTTGGAAGTGTTATATACTTCAGAGATGGAAATTGACAATTATTCTCATGATTTTCAATTTTTTATTTAACACAAAGATAATAAAATATAAAAAAATATAGCGAAATTATTTTTTAATTCCAACCATGCTCCTTCTATTCTGCCATCATTGTAAGTGCATATATTTATACTTACAGTGGATTCCTTAGAAAACATATCACAGAATTGGGTTTGATACCAGGGCTCTTCCTGGCTCTTGGCGTTCAGATCAGACACGCTTTCAGCTTGTTTGTTTCTAACTGGAAATAATCAAAATCAATACCTACAGTTTTACTTTTTCAAAATAAAGGATATACCATTTGCGTACTAGGAGAGCCCGCCCGAGTAGCAACATCAGCTATTATGGGAAAGTTATTTTCTCAATCCCTCAGGGAGGCTAATTAGATACCTAGGTATAAATTAGGAACAGAAAAAAAAATAATAAATAGATCAATTCATGAAAAACAATAGATAAACACCATTTTATATTTTTTAGCCAATAAACAAACAGAAAATAATTGAAATAAAACGAAAAAAAAAAAAAGTTTTACAAAAGAGAATACAATAATAGGTATGTGTCTTTAATTTAATAAATAGGACTTTCATTTTATTAAAGCAGGGCTGTCCAACCGGTCGTTCGCGGATTGATTTCAAATCGATTACGACAAGCACACCCAGCAGTGTTTGAACCGGGGAAAATCATCTTACACACCCGATTACTCTAGACCTGTCTCTCATTAGGTAAATTGATCACAAGACTGTATTGAAAATTCAAGATCTTCCTTTGAAAAGGTTGGGCACTAGGGCATTAGAGGATTTTGCCGAAAATTCCTGGCCATATGAATTTTCAAGCATGAATACTGCCTGTCGGCCTAGTTACCTCAGAGCGCGTCTGCCTTGAAGAGGATAAACTACAGAAATTTCAATAATATGAAACAAATCAAGTACTTACCTAGGTACAACAAATAGGTCTACTATCTACATTTAAAGTATTATTTTTCCTTTAAACATGGATCTGATGGATCATGATCCTCAAATAATGTTGATATGGAATTTTATCCTCAAATAATGTTGAGGATAAAATTTCATACCTGGGCTGGGATTGAACCAACCCCTATTGTAGACCCAAGTTGCACATTCAATTCTAATTTTGTTAGTTTTTTTTTCTTTCACATAGGTACATAAATTTAAAGTATCACACCCAAAGAAAATAGACAATAGTATTTAAAGATTTTTTACACCTAAAAGTATAGGTAGGTATACTTACTGTATTTAAAGATATAAATGACTATGTGTAGAGTATAGAACTATATGATACATCGTAAATTGAAATAAATATTAAAATAATTAACTTAGTCATAAAAATTGTTTTTTGTTTTCCAAAAAAAAAAAAAACGCATAATACTGTTTACCATAAAACCGTAAATACCTCATCGAAGGAGGGAGGAGGATGCCATTATTATCAACAACATCACTATTTCGGTGGATAGAGAAGTTTATGCCAAAACGATAGAGTTTGAAGATATGGCAATCTTAGAATTATGGCACACAGAAGAAGAATCAGTTCCTAAAAATGAGACTACTGAATAAATATGGACAAATGAACAGTGGACAAACAGATTTAAGCCTGGAATTAGGTGGTGATAACAAAGAGTGAATGAAAAGAATTATTATACTGTCACAATACAAAGGGGCGTAGGCCACATTTTTGAAAATTTGCAGTTGAGCGAAAACAAATTTCATTTCGGCGATAAGAATATGGCTTATGCCAGTTTTGAAAATAATCTATTTATAATAACTCAGGATTGAGTGGGAGTTGGTTACGCCTGTTTGAGATATAAGAATATAGCATACAAGGACTTTTTGGGGTCGAGTGGATTGGAATACATCACATGCCTTCAGGCACACTCCATTTGTCAAGGGTCTAGGTTTACCCTTGGGACCAATTTGGTATTGGTGTAATTAGGGCCATCGGCTATAATAAACGCCCCCACTGCGACCTGGTTAGATCTTTTGTGACTAATATAATCAAATTTGTGGCTTACGCCCCTTTGTGTTCTGAGGGTCGATCTAACTAAATCTTGTTTAAATTAAAATTATCATAAACTAATTACAAAATCATTTAACAAAATTTAGATCTTAAAAAAATCATTTCTTACATACTTAAATGTATCCTTGTTTAAATACAAAGTAACGTAAGAATGGGCCTAAATATCACAGTATAAAATAAAGAAGAAAAAATAAAATGAAATTAAATTAAATTCGCGACTAAAGCATAAAAAAACACCAGAAAATTAAATTAAAGTAAAACTAAAAAAAAAACACTGTTTGGAAAAAAAATAAGTAAAAAAAAAAAAAATAATAATAAGACAAGACAAAAATTTTGAGGACACAATTTTTTGAACCCTCCAAAAATGTGTACCAACTTTTTTGGTAGACGAGAAAGCAAAAAGGCCCTATTAGGGAACTATTTCACGAACGACTCCGCAAAAAAAAGTCCTAGCTTTTGTCAAGATTTTTGCATGTTGAGCAAAAATCGAGGAGGCGATAAGGCTTAAGGCCCGTTCTTGTCGTTCAGTCCTAGCTTTTGTCAAGATTTTTGCATGTTGAGCAAAAATCGAGGAGGCGATAAGGCTTAAGGCCCGTTCCTACTTGTCGTTCGGAAAAAAATCGTGTCGTGTGTAGAAGGGAACACCATCATTTAAATTACATTGCCTACAGGACATTCGGGAAAAAATCGGATGAAACTCAAGACAAGTGGGAACGAGCCTTTACAACACGTAAAATATTACAGAACTAATATTTGCATGTTCATCTCTAGTCTCTAGGTGTAAGATAAAAAAAAGAGAAAAGATTAAAGTGCCTAATTGAAAATAGAGACGTATTTGTGATGTTTGTCTCTCCGAATTCTTTTACATACATGTCTTTCCGGAAACAGCAAAGTTTCGTTAGAAAAATCAAGCCCTGTTTGGGATTCGAATTTTAGCCATTCGGGCAGAGGTGGAAGAAAACAGCCAGTCCAAACTAAATGCAAAAGTCATCAGTTGGGAAAAACTTGGAAGCTTTGAAGTCTTGTTCCTTGAAAAAAGAACAATGAAGACAGAATAAAGGAGGTTTGTAACACAAAACGGTTTACCTGGGTAGAGTTGTTACAAACGTAGGGGAAAGCACTAACGAGGGGAAGCATTGTGGTGGATGGAGGTTCAGAGGAAGACAACGGGAGCGAAGTAGAAGAGGAAGCAAGAGATGGAGCCACAGTGCTATTGGGAGTGCTTGAGTTTCCTGAAAGAAAATAATAGGGAATATTACTTTATTACTTTCCAATACTACCTCGGACCTACCTCGGTGGTGTAGTGGTCAAGGCGCTCGCCTGGTAAACAGGAGGGCATGGGTTCAATCCCAGCCGAGGTATGGAATTTTATCCTCAATATAATTTGAGAATTTGACCACAATAGTAGTAGTAGCCTGGCTGGCTTTCTCCTATCCTGTCTTCCTTCTATCTTCACTTTCAAGATGATAAGACCTCTTGGGATTTATAGTTCCCTCTATCAAACCTCTAAAAAAAAAAAAAAAAAATGGTGTTTTTGTCTTTTATAAAATAAAAAATCTAGGATTGGGCATTGGGCACAAGAAAAAATCCATCACAACTACTTACCAGTCAGAGTTTGGTTTGACGCAAGGGCCAGGGCAGGAGGAACAGTAGTAGTTCCATTACCCGATGGAGGTGCAGGAGTGGTGGGTACAATGACGGGAGGATCAAATGATACAATGACGAGAACTTCTATCAGATGATCAGCATTGAGAGTGGTGTAGTTGTGTTTGAATGTGAGACCTGAAATGAAATAGGTACAGAACTTATAATGAGACAATAACTTCAGTAGTGCCGTGATTTGTGCTGTTGACTTTGGATCTGAAGGTTCATGGTTTGAGTCAAGTTCAAAATTTTATAAGTTCTAATAAACACAGACCAATGTTTCTGACAAACATTTGTGCTTGCTTAACGCAACCAAAAATCCTTTGTAATTTCTAGCTAAATGTAAGAAGATTTTCTGTAAAGATGCAACTAGTTGTATTTAGTCCTTGTGAGGCTGAGTTCACCCACACCACCTATTTCAAGCTTGGATCAAACCCGGGACTTCCAGTCTACAAGGCTTGTGTGAGACCCACTTGCCCAGAGTTTGCTAGCTTATTCTGACAAACATTTGTGCTTGCTTAACGCAAAGAATTTTTAGTTGCGTTAAGCAACTAAAAATTCTTTGTAATTTCTAGCTACATGTAGGAAGATTTTCTGTATAGTTGTATTTAGTCCTTGTGAGGCTGAGTTCTCCCACACCACCTATTTCAAGCTTGGATCAAACCCGGGACTTCCAGTCTACAAGGCTTGTGTGAGACCCACTTGCCCAGAGTTTGCTAGTTTCTATTCTATTTGATTCTACACTATTCTACCTACCCTTGGTAGCATTGATAAATTGACAGTCAATAAAGAAGTAGGTTTCAATGTCAGTTGCATTTCTTTTCAGATAGTTGGCATCTGCAGTGTGCAAAGCAACTTCGTGCATCATTTCTTGATTTAGGGCAACAAATTTATCCTGAGCTATTTCCTTGTGATTTTGTGTCAAGTTCAGGTCACCATTTAAAAAGCCTGAAAAGGAAGATGGGTTAAATTATTTTATTTATTAATTTATATTTTTGTCACACTTTATCTATAATATTGGGTATTTACCCATCACTACCTGTGTTGTATGTATCATTGTAATATGACAATTTTATTACCTGTGTTGTATGTAATTTTACTGTATGCACTTTAATCCTTCAATCCTTTTTCTCCTTGTTGCAGGCACTGCAGAAGTTCATCTTCATTCTCATCCTTATCTCCCTCTGTGTCTACATCATGTCCACCATGGTCAACTTCCGCATCCAGATCGGAATGGGAAACAAAACTGAAGTAATAATAATAAGTTTTTTTTAAAAAACAATTTTTCATCGCTTTTTTTTTCCATTTGTACTCGTTTTTCGATTGCAAATATTTCAATGAGTTATTTTCTGGTGTTCTCGTGTTGATCCAGCACCTAAATGGGAAGTATTGTGTCTCTTCTCACCCACCTGACTACTTGTAAATTCACTACTTGTAAATTCAAGGTTTTTTAGGTTTATTCACTCAGTTAAAGAGTATAATGTAAATATGTCCCAAGATGTAAGAAAAATTAATATAACTTAGTGAGACAAAAAGACAAAAACTCCAATTTATTTGACAAATTTACCAACTCTAAGAATTACCTACTGACAAATTACAGAAGTATTTCCTCTAATCAGAGAGTTTTTCAATGGGTTCAGAAATGGGAGACAGTTGGAAAGATGTGAAAATAGTTCCTAAAAAAGGGAAATAAAAATTACCAGTAATGTTGAAATATTTACGATCACTATTGACGGGCACATACAGAAAAGCATATTTCCTCTCAACATTCACTTGCATTTCATACATGCCTGGGTAATACCTATGAGCATAAGTAACATTCCATTCAAAAACGTTACTTGTGGACTCAATCACACCCGAGTGCTTATCTATGGCATTGTCTTCCCAGATATATTTGAAATTGTCTTCCGGCTTAGGATTATTGTATTTCTTGACAACACATCTGAAGGTGATGGTACCCCCGGCAACTATCGGACCATTGTTGGTGAGTTCTACAGTGTATTCAGGTGACCAGCCAGGCCATGATTGAGCTGAAAGATAATAAGAGTAATTTAATTTTCTCTATGCTTTGTTTAAGTTACAGAGTTATTTCATTTCCTCAAATTTGTATATAAAATTCCGCAAATTTTGATGTGCTCTATCCCTATAAATATGGCTTTGAAGTTACTGCTAGCCAGTGGTAAGTCTCTTGCTTGCCATGCAGAAGGTTTACTTTATTTCCTATTAACAAATTTGTGTATAAAATTCTGCAAATTTTGATGTGCTCTATCCCTATAAATATGGCTTTGAAGTTACTGCTAGCCAGTGGTAAGTCTCTTGCTTGCCATGCAGAAGGTCCTGGGTTCAATGCCCTCTCTTGAGCAATCTGGTGACATACGTAAGATTCATTTATCAGGCTACCTTCTCATGACTTGGGTAGGTACTTTGGCACTGCTCATTTGTGACAGCTCCTTTTTGTAGCATCTTTCCACTGATGTGACTTCTGAACGGGTACCAAGGAAAGAAAGGCTTGTGATGTTCACACTAGGTTTTTACTTTCCTTATCCTATAGGAAGGAAAGTAAGGTTTTTGAAAAGCGTGGTTAGCAAACAATGATCAATGATTGCTGATGATGAAAACCACGGTCATTCAATATTTTTTTTTCTTTCTTATTTCACTGATAAAAAATGTTATTTTTCAATTTTCATTTTTTTGCGATCCATTTCTTAACAGTGGACAGTGTTGCCGAATGTATCTTGTGCGGTATGAACTGTACGGTGTACGACACTTTTCTTTTACCGGCTTCGTACGGCAAGAGAAAATTTCCACATTTTTCTGTCTTGAGCAGGGCCAAATTCAAGGGATAGCTGAGGGGTCTGGACCTCCCCCTCGGGATTTCATTCTGCTCCTTTACTGTTGGCAGTGTTGGCCAGACTCCGAAAATTTGGCGCATCAATCCCTCCAGAAAATGGGGCTTCCTCCAGAAAATGGTGCTTCCTCCAGAAAATGGGGGAGTTTTTTTTTCCCACGTACCAACAATATGTATACATTTGTACGGTAATTCATTTCACTATCTAGTTTTTGACATTTGGCAACCCTGTGATATCTGTTTTTGAGTTTTTGTTTTTCATTCTTCAGTTTTTCTTTTTCCCCATTTTTCCTTGGTTTTCTTTTTAGCTTGTGGAGAAAGAAGAAAATCTGAAAAGGAAAAGAGAGAATCTACTGGGATATCCTGGGATTGCTGCAAGGAAATTTTCTACAGGTAAGGTTTCACTTTTGTTCTTAAAGTTAGAGAAGGCACATTCTAGTGGAAAATTTGGACCATTCTGTACCCACTCAACATAGCTTTGGCTTTTTGACAGAATGTCTTGACTCTCGAAAGAAAAATATGATTATCTTATTGGACCAGCTAAGTACAAAGTACAAGTGGCCTCAGCCTTGAACTTCTATTTTTGTTTTGATAGGTACCTATCTCTCTAAGATCTCTTCCTGTCTAAATACCTTTCGGACTTACCTTTATGTATGGAAGCAATCAGTAGAAGAAGACATGATTTTACGACATACATTATTGCTTGTGTCCTCAGAACATACTCAGTTACTCAGGTGGTTAGCAAACGACTTCCCAAAACGTAAATGATCAATGATCGCAGTGATGATGAAAACCACGGTCATTCAAGTTTTTTTTTCTTTCTTATTTCACTTCACTGATAAAAAATGTTATTTTTCATTTTTTGCGATCCATTTCTTCATGACAGTGTTGCCGAATGTATCTTGTGCGGTAATTTGAACTGTACGGTGTACGACTGTACGACACTTTTCTTTTGCCGGCTTTGTACGGCAAGAGAAAATTTCCACATTTTTCTGTCTTGAGCAGGGCCAAATTCAAGGGATAGCCGAGGGGTCTGGACCTCCCCCTCGGGATTTCATTCTGCTCCTTTACTCTTGGCCAGACTCCGAAAATTTGGAGCATCAATCCCTCCAGAAAATGGGGCTTCCTCCAGAAAATGGTGCTTCCTCCAGAAAATGGGGGAGTTTTTTTTTCCCACGTACCAACAATATGTATACATTTGTACGGTAATTCATTTCACTATCTAGTTTTTGACATTTGGCAACCCTGTGATATCTGTTTTTGAGTTTTTGTTTTTCATTCTTCAGTTTTTCTTTTTCCCCATTTTTCCTTGGTTTTCTTTTTAGCTTGTGGAGAAAGAAGAAAATCTGAAAAGAGAGGATCCACTGGGATATCCTGGGATTGCTGCAAGGAAATTTTATACAGGTAAGGTTTCACTTTTGTTCTTAAAGTTAGAGAAGGCACATTCTAGTGGAAAATTTGGACCATTCTGTACCCACTCAACATAGGGAACAGGGTTCAAAGGGTTGTTTTATCACTGTCATTTTTGTCACAAGTTGGCCTTGCTTCATTAGTCCTCTAACTTCTATTCTGAGTGTAAAGTTGGGCTAGGGGGCTATTCCACGAAGATCTTTGCACTCTACACTTTGCAATGTGCAAGAGACATGATGTAATAGTGCAGAGGAAAACATTGCATGATTGATTGTAGTCCACCTACATTTGTATACTCTATCTCAATCTTGTCAAAATGTTCCCAAATCAGTTCCTGTGTGTACGTAGGTAATAGACAGAACATACCTAATGTAAGTAATTTGTTTTGATTTCAGATCTTTACATTTGCAATCTTGGAAGTCCAAATGAGTTAAAAGACAATCTTCCCTCGTTACAGCAAAATCTTATTCCAGCTCCAACATGTCTGTTCAAAATTTCACATTTCAAATGTCCCAGCTGACATCATTCGCATCTCTCACACCTCAGTACATATTTTCCATCAGAAAATATCACAACAAACACCAAAAGAATGCAGCAAACAAGGCTAACGAGAAAGAAACGCCAATTCTCTGCGAGGAGAGTTTCAATGAAACTGTTAAAAATATGAGAGAGCTTCCAATAGAATTCCTATGTTCGTCACAAAGTTTGAAGAAATTAAAGAAGTCAATCATTCACAATCCACTACAAGCTCATTGGAAAACATCTCACGTATCGGGACATTCTTTCCTTCAAAATAAAATAGGTAAATTTAGGTTTTGGAAATCCTCAGCCTAATTCAAGCACAAGATATAATTGAGCTACAAGTCCACAAATGCACTGTATTTTGGTACCTACTTATTTAATCTTTTTTAAAATTTTAATTTATGTACCTACTTATTTGGAAACTAGGTAATTACTACCTACCAACCTACCTAAAAGAGATATGTTTTATTCTCTTGATGGACTCTTAATAAAATTTGTAATTTCTAATCCCAACTAAAATTGATGTTTGTATTATAGGAATCTCTGCGCCAATTCTCTGCGAGGAGAGTTTCAATGAAACTGTTAAAAATATGAGAGAGCTTCCAATGGAATTCCTATGTTCGTCACAAAGTTTGAAGAAATTAAAGAAGTCAATCATTCACAATCCGCTACAAGCTCATTGGAAAACATCTCACGTATCGGGACATTCTTTCCTTCAAAATAAAATAGGTAAGTTTAGGTTTTGGAAATTCTCAGCCTCATTCAAGCACAAGATATAATTGAGCTACAAGTCCACAAATGCACTGTATTTTGGTACCTACTTATTTAATATTTTTTAAAATTTTAATTTATGTACCTACTTATTTGGAAACCAGGTAATTACTACCTACCAACCTACCTAAAAGAGGTATGTTTTATTCTCTTGATGGACTCTTAATAAAATTTGTAATTTCTAATCCCAACTAAAATTGATGTTTGTATTATAGGAATCTCTGCTGATACAATCAACCACTTTTCCAATTTCCTGGACTCCTCTCATCTTGTACAAATCCGATCATTCAAAACGGACCGCAGTGTATCATCCGATCATATTCGAAACCCAGGCTTGTTCTCTCGACTAAAGAGAGGACTTGGTTTAGAGCTGAAACCAATTGATAAAAACTCACCCCTGGGTGGAACACTGACAAGTACAGGTATGAAACTTTTAGGGTGGGGAATGGTTGGTTTTAACTGAATGCTAAATCAAACCTTTTCATAATGAAAGAAATAAAAAATAATAAAAAACTTTTTCCTGGCATACCTATTTTATTGGAATTAATCCTAAAATGTGCTACTTAATAATAAACTCTTGAGTGAAAGCTAACCACTGGGCAAGGTTAATGCTTAAGACATTTTCTACCGAACCCTTAGTGCTCCATTATTACATGGCCAATTTCTCTTATAAATGAGGATAATATTCCACAGGTAGGTACCTACCTACCCAGGGTGGGATCAACCATGTTTACCAGGTCTTGATCACTGTTTTTTTTTTTTTTTTTTTTTTTTTTTTTTTTTTGATTTTAGGGTGAGGAATTGTTGGTTTTAACTGAATGCAAAATCAAACCTTTTCATAATGAAAGAAATAAAAAATAATAAAAAAAAAAACTTTTTCCTGGCATACCTATTTTATTGGAATTAATCCTAAAATGTGCTACTTAATAATAAACTCTTGAGTGAAAGCTAACCACTGGGCAAGGTTAATGCTTGAGACATTTTCTACCTAACCCTTAGTGCTCCATTATTACATGGTCAATTTCTCATATAAATGAGGATAATATTCCATAGGTACCTGGGGTGGGATCAACCATGTTTACCAGGTCTTGATCACTATGTTTTTTTTTTCTTTTTTTTTAGGAAAATTTGATGCTGAAATTTGTACTGTTTTGATTGATATTTCAGAACTATTTGATGCTCAGAAATTGAAGAACTTGCTTGAGGAGAACTCTAACCTTTCATCAGAGGATAAAAAAAGGTTGAAGATTGCATTTGCAGAGGGCTATCTGGCTGGGCACAACATTAAAAGTCCGGGTACCAAATCGGTATGTAGGACGCGGTCTACGACAGGCAGTGTAAATGAAGTTTTTGTATTCCATGCCAATGAACTATTCTAAAGTGCCTCAAAGGAAAAAAAAGGAAGGACGGACTAAAAAATATTCTAGCAGTCAATTTATTTAGAATTGTTTTTTTTTTTTTTTTTTTTTTTTTTTTTTTTTTTTTAAGCTTTTTTTTTAAGGGGGGCACGTATCGAATCAATAGAAGAAGAATATATAGGGTGTTCCAAAAGTACCCGATTTTATGCGCGATCCCCACTATCCTTTCAGATAACTCAGCAGGATTTACAGAAATGAGCTCTTCCAGCCAACCACTTGGGTCAAGAAATTTGTATCATGCAAATGATTGATTCCGTGACTGGCCGTTACGGGGCCCACTCAGCCTCGTGAAAAAAATGAGTAGCTATGTAATATAAATGCGCATAGCGACCGGTGCCAGCATGGTAGGTATAATTGGGAGCTGGATTATTGTGATATATGTATTTGGAAAAATCCTACAATGCTGCAGTGAGCACCAAAGTTGAGATATAGTAACACAAAGAAAAGACATTTATTTATTTATTTTATTTTATTTATTTATTCTGCTATCACCATTCGGCGAAAGCTAAAGCCGCTACAACAACAACAACAACAACAACAACATTAACCTAACCCAGTCCGAGTAGGGCCGGGAAAAGCAGCATCACTGTATTAACTGCTGACGTTTTTAGTGACAGGAGTTTTAACCACCATTCGGTGACAAGCTACCCGTCAACTCACATCAACTTCACCCAGCCTGATTTACTAACCCCCAAAAGTTTTTATCCTCCCAATTTTCGAGATCAGCTTTTTTTTTAAGTATAGATAAGTATAAGTAGTGCTTTATTTAGACTGTCAGCTTAGAACAAGTTGTTCCATTATACCAACAGTTTAATAGAGCACCTCTTCATTGATATAATAATAATAATTTTATTCTTTCTTTACAATATTCTTAACATGATTATTCTTCATCATCCCTGTAAGTACTTCTGCTTCTGTATATAATTTTGTTTGACCTGACATGGTTGGTTCCTTTTCTCATTTTCCAGGAATCCTACGAGCGTGCTAAGGCCATTCTCAAGGCGCACTCGAAAGAACACAAACTCCTAGCTGAGGCGCTACTCAAATACGAAACCCTAGATATAGACGATATCAAGTCCATACTCAATAATAACGAAGTGCCTCAGAAATCCTAGACACTGCCCCATTCAACCCCTGTGACCTGTGTGTGTTTGGGTGAAAAATTTCCTCGGTTGAAAAAGGAAAACTGGACCAAGAGACTGTGCGTTTTTACTTTCCTTGTATCGTATAGGAAGGAAAGTAATGTAATCGGGTGAAATTTTCGATGGTCAGTTTTTAGTACCAAAACACGTTTTGAGGTCCTTTGAGCCTAAATCCAAAGTTTCAGCCATTGGTCCGTGTGTCCGTCTCTGTGAACCAAAATAGATATCTCGAGAACGGTATGAGCTAGAGACTTGAAATTTGGTATGCAGCTCTCAAATGTGACAAGGATGCATTGGTTAAGATCGGGACAGCGGTTGGTGGTATTTTGACCGCTTTCCAATAGGTAAGGAAAGTTGTGTGATATTCACACTAGATTTTTTAGGGTGTTTTGCTAATTGCCCATGGAACTTGTCCTTTTGGATAAGATAAAGGAATTCCACCTATTCTTTTTTATTATTATTATTTTTTTTAACCGAGCCAATTTCTCTCCCATTGAAGATAGAGGAAGTCGAGTTTATTTTTTCTCTCAGTATGCTGACATTGTGGTCCGATTGACTACTGAAATGGTTAAGTAGAGATTTCGTTTCTTAGATTTAAGAACAACAAGATACGATAGGTGATTTATTTTATAAACCATGTTTTATCGTCCAACCAAGTACATGAGTTTGATAAGGATTTAACATCACTGTATCGTATACCTAAGACCTAAGGTTTGTTTTATTGACAGGGGTTTTTGCCCTTTATTGGGCGACAAGCTACCCGTCTCCTCACATTAACCTCACCCAGTCTGAGTGGGGCCGGGAAAAGCCAGCAGCACGCGATTGCTCAGATGGTCATACCTAAGACCTAAGGTTTTTTATTGACGGGGGTTTTTGCCCTTTATTTGGCGACAAGCTACCCGTCTCCTCACATTAACCTCACCCAGTCTGAGTGGGGCCGGGAAAAGCCAGCAGCACGCGATTGCTCAAATGGTCACCCATCCGGATACCAACCACGCTCAAGGTTGCTTAACTTTAGTGACCCATCAGGAACTGGTGTATTCAACGCAGTATCGCCGCTGGCAACATTATTTTTTGTATTCTAAAGAATAATTTTCGATACCAACTATTAGTAGCTAGCTCTCATAACTCCCTTGAACCCTAGATCAAGAATTTAAGCCTTGTAAACGTCCATTGCCCTAAATCACCAAAGTATGGAAAAGTATTTACAATTCCATATTTCGATATGATTCGTCCAAATTCAAAATTCTGCTTTTCCGGTTATGACCTTTAAATATGTCTATCTTGTACTATGTCCCTCATCAGATTAGCCCTTAAGTAGGTACTCGGAAAACAACTCTACACGAGAAAACCAGAAAGTGACCCTTAGAAATGGTACTTTGGCTTTTTGACAGAATGTCTTGAGTCTTGAAAGAAAAAGATGATTATCCTATTGGACCAGCTAAGTACAAAGTACAAGTGGCCTCAGCCTTGAACTTCTATTTTTGTTTTGATAGGTATCTCTCTAAGATCTCTTCCTGTCTAAGTAAATACCTTTCGGACTTACCTTTATGTATGGAAGCAATCAGTAGAAGAAGACATGATTTTACGACATACATTATTGCTTGTGTCCTCTAAATAAGCAGTATTATGATATTTTGGGTGAGCAAAAAGAGGTCAGTCAAATCATACTACGACACAAACCCCCGGAGTATTATATGTAGCAGTAATATTAGACTCTTGAGTGCTAGGTAACCACTAGGCGATGTTAACGCCAGAGGCGTTCTCTACCACCTAACCTTTAGAGCTCCTTTATTATATCGTCAAATTCTCAAATAAATGGTACAATGCCATATAGACTCTTGAGTGCTAGGTAACCACTAGGCGCTGTTAACGCCAGAGGCGTTCTCTACCACCTAACCTTTAGAGCTCCTTTATTATATCGTCAAATTCTCAAATAAATGGTACAATGCCATGCCTCGGCTGGGATCGAACCCACGCCCTTCTTTTTACCAGGCGAGCGTCTTGACCACTACGCCACAAAGGCAGGTTTTGTTTCTTTCCATTCACAATGGTAATAATTTTATTCCCTTTCACTCCTCAGGTCCGGAATTTGACGAGGTCCTGGTGGGGCAGGGAGCCCGGCGTGTTCGAGACCTCTTCAAGGCAGCCAAGGATAGAACCCCGTGCGTTGTGTTCATAGACGAAATCGACTCGGTGGGAGCCAAGAGGACAAACTCAGTTCTACACCCGTACGCCAATCAGACGATCAATCAACTCCTGGCGGAAATGGACGGGTTCCATCAGAACGAAGGAGTGGTAGTGTTAGGTAAGAATAAAATAGTAATAGACTCTTGAGTGGAAGGTAACCAAGATAATCAGACTATCAATCAACTCCTGGCGGAAATGTATGGGTTCCATCAGAACGAAGGAGTGGTAGTGTTAGGTAAGAATAAAATATTAATAGACTCTTGAGTGGAAGGTAACCAAGATAATCAGACGATCAATCAACTCCTGGCCGAAATGTATGGGTTCCATCAGAACGAAGGAGTGGTAGTGTTAGGTAAGAATAAAATAGTAATGGACTCTTGAGTGGAAGGTAACCAAGATCAGACTATCAATCAACTCCTAGCCGAAATAGATGGGTTCCATCAGAACGAAGGAGTGGTAGTGTTAGGTAAGAATAAAATAGTAATAGACTTTTGAGTGGAAGGTAACCAAGATAATCAGACTATCAATCAACTCCTGACCGAAATGGACGGGTTCCATCAGAACGAAGGAGTGGTAGTGTTACGTAAGAATAAAATGGTGCTCTAAATACATAACACCTTGTTTAGACTGCGGACTCTTGAGTGGAAGGTAACCAAGATAATCAGACTATCAATCAACTCCTGGCGGAAATGGACGGGTTCCATCAGAACGAAGGAGTGGTAGTTTTAGGTAAGAATAAAATAGTAAGACTCTTGAGTGGAAGGTAACCAAGATAATCAGACGATCAATCAACTCCTGGCGGAAGTGGACGGGTTCCATCAGAACGAAGGAGTGGTAGTGTTACGTAAGAATAAAATGGTGCTCTAAATACATAACACCTTGTTTAGACTGCGGGAGTAAAGGGACCTTCCAGTCTCATTCTGCAGTATAAACAGGATCTTCTTTGGCTTTTCTCGTGTTCAGACGGGGTCGGCGTTTTTCGTCAGCCTCTCAATCAGTCCTTACTAGGGTGATTGCTTTTTGCTGACATTTGGTCTTTGCCTTTTCTCGTGTTCAGACGGGGTCGGCGTTTTTCGTCAGCCTCTCAATCAGTCCTTACTAGGGTGATTGCTTTTTGCTGACATTTGGTTTTAACTACAATTCTAACGAGTAAATGCCCTGCGCACTCAACCTTTGCTATTTCTTTAGCAAGGGAAATTCAGGCTGATTTACTCTCTGTTTAAAGTCCCCCAGCCAGACTAAGCTAGTCTACTCCCTGTTTAACGTCCCCCAGCTAGACAGATTACCTTCTACTAATAAAGAATCCTATGTTTTGTGTGAATATTTCCAGGTGCCACCAATAGACGGGATGATTTAGACAAAGCTCTCCTACGACCAGGCTAACGAGTAAATGCCCTTCGCACTCAACCTTTGCGATTTCTTTAGCAAGGGAAATTCAGGCTGATTTACTCTCTGTTTAAAGTCCCCCAGCTAGACAGATTACCTTCTGCTAATAAAGAATCCTATGTTTTGTGTGAATATTTCCAGGTGCCACCAATAGACGGGATGATTTAGACAAAGCTCTCCTACGACCAGGCAGATTTGATATTGAAGTGAATGTACCTCCCCCAGACTATACAGGCAGACGGGAAATATTGGATCTGTACCTGGGCAAAATTGTTAGCAAGGTAATAGTAGTAAGAGCAATAAAATTACTTAATACATGAAAAGAATAAACAATTTAAGGTCCAAATAGCGATAATACGGGCAGTGTCCCTGAGGCTGCGAGGGACCCGGTACAAGGCCAGAAGTTTGAACTTGCAAGATGGATAATAAACAATTGAGAAACAAAATAAAAAATCTTGATAAGGAGAACCAAAAAGGCAGATATATTTTGCAGAACTTCAAAGAATTATATTAATTTATTTGTTAAAAGCCGACATGTTTCGGAGGCACTTCCTCCATCATCAGGGCTACAGGAAACACTAAACTACGAGGTACACTGAACACAGAAGACTAGGGGAGATCACAGAAAGAGGGTAGGTATAAAACTATAATAGGTATATGAAAATATGAAAAATATAAATCTGGGGCTAAATTGCTAAAAATTGGAAAGACATGGTTGTGAAAATTTTTTTGACAAGATTCAAAAACTCCCGCTCTCTCTATAATGAGTAATGACTGCTGAAACCCTCCAAGAGAAAATAAAAAATAGAAAATATACAATAAAGAAAGAAACAATTATCTTATTATCTCACAAAACAAGGAGAATTATTCCACCTCTCAGTGTGAAAAGAATTTGAATGTGAAACTCAGTGTGAAAAGAATTTGAATGTGAAAAAAACAATAGTAGCCTATTGCTGGGGTTAAGGACTTGAGGGACTCTTTAATACTGTTCACCAACCTCAGTGGTGTAGTGGTTAGCACGGTCGACTTTGGATCTGGAGGTTGGTGGTTCGAGTCCAACTTTTAAAATTTGGTCCGGCTTAGGAGACGATCTATATTTTGTAAAATGTTTTTCAAGATAAATAAATAAGTTGTCATAAACTGAAACCACTACTGTTGTCACCATCCCCCATAGTATATGGTCAGAGGAGAGAAAGGCTGACCATTGGTGTCGGTATAAGTAGGGCCATCGGCTTTAATAAACGCCCTTGGTCACTGCGACCTGGTTAGATCTTTTGTGACATTACAAAAGGCTGACCACCATTCATCCTGAATGAAGATAAAACATGAAAAGAAGTAAGAATTACGTGGTCCTCTGTAGGCCGAAACGAAAAAAAAAATAATAGAAAGTAAAAAAGTTGGTTTTATTAAAATTTTCTTTTTATGTCGTCACAGAACATCGATGTGGACACGCTAGCGCGCGGTACAACGGGGTTCACGGGCGCCGATCTCGAGAATATGGTGAACCAAGCCGCCCTTCGAGCCGCCATTGACGGCGTCCCCCACGCGACGACTTAAATACTGTTCACCAACCTCAGTGGTGTAGTGGTTAGCACGGTGGACTTTGGATCTGGAGCTTGGTGGTTCGAGTCCAACTTTGAAAATTTGGTCCGGCTTAGGAGACGATCTATATTTTGTAAAATGTTTTTCAAGATAAATAAATAAATAAGTTGTCATAAACTGAAACCACTACTGTTGTCACCATCCCCCATAGTAAATGGTCAGAGGAGAGAAAGGCTGACCATTGGTACCGGTATAAGTAGGGCCATCGGCTAATAAACGCCCTTGGTCACTGCGACCTGGTTAGATCTTTTGTGACATTACAAAAGGCCGACCACCATTCATCCAGAATGAAAATAAAACATGAAAAGAAGTAAGAATTACGTGGTCCTCTGTAGGCCGAAACGAAAAAAAAAAAAAGTTGGTTTAAAACTTTCTTCTTATGTCGTCACAGAACATCGATGTAGACACGCTAGCGCGCGGCACAACGGGGTTCACGGGCGCCGATCTCGAGAATATGGTGAACCAAGCCGCCCTTCGAGCCGCCATTGACGGCGTCCCCCACGTGACGATGAAATACCTCGAGTACGCCCGGGACAAGGTTCTGATGGGGCCGGAGCGGAAATCGCGACTGCCTGACGAGGAGACCAACATGATCACGGCCTACCATGAGGGGGGACACGCTGTCGTCGCCTTCTTTACGAAAGACTCGGAAAATCATCTTACACACCCGATTACTCTAAACCTGTCTCTCATTGGGTAAATTGATCACAAGACTGTATTGGAAATTCAAGATCTTCCTTTGAAAAGGTTGGGCACTAGGGCATTAGAGGATTTTGCCGAAAATTATTGGCCATATGAATTTTCAAGCATGAATACTGCCTGTCGGCCTAGTTACCTCAGAGCGCGTCTGCCTTGAAGAGGATAAACTACAGAAATGATCCTGTGAAGTATGATCTTGGGACCTGTCTTGTTTAAGCGCTACATCGCGATTAGATTCCCACCCGGGGAGAACTTTATACTGAACAGGTATGGTTCGTTCTAGGAACGACTGGGATTTCGGGACGCTGGCACCACTGAGGTCGGTTTCGGTAGGGACTCAATAGTGACCTAAGGATCCCAAGTTCTTCGACTCAACTATTTACTATAGGAATTTAATAGTGACCTAAACATCCCAGCGGGGGTTACCTGGAAGACTTGATCCATGTCCATCCATAGTCCACCGTCCACTATGTCCATCCATAGTCCATGGAAGAACCTGATGGGACTTTGGCTACACAACAACATAGTCCACCGTCCTAACCACTGCACCGTAGGATGGTTTCGGTAGGAATTTAAGAGTGACCTAAGATCTTCCACTCAACCACTACAGAAATGATCCTGTGAAGTATGATCTTGGGACCTGTCTTGTTTAAGCGCTACATCGCGATTAGATTCCCACCCGGGGAGAACTTTATACTGAACAGGTATGGTTCGTTCTAGGAACGACTGGGATTTCGGGACGCTGGCACTACTGAGGTCGGTTTCGGTAGGGAATCAATAGTGATCCCAAGTTCTTCCACTCAACCATTTACGGTAGGAATTTAATAGTGACCTAAACATCCCAGCGCGGGTTACCTGGATGACTTGATTCCATTCAAAACTCCATGTCCATTGATAGTCCACCGTCCACTATGTCCATCCATAGTCCATGGAAGAACCTGATGGGACTTTGGCTACTACAACAACAACAACAACAACATAGTCCACCGTCCTAACCACTGCACCGTAGGATGGTTTCGGTAGGAATTTAAGAGTGACCTAAGATCTTCCACTCAACCATTTGCGGTATTTCGGTAGGAATTTAATAGTGACCTAAGATCTTCCACTCAACCAATTGCGGTATTTCGGTAGGAATTTAATAGTGACCTAAAGATCCCAAGTTCTTTCACTCAACCACTTTCGGTAGGAATTAATTTAACAGTGACCTAAACATCCCAGCGGGGGCTACCTTGGAAGTGACGAGGGAGCAGAGCACAATGATCGAAATTGGTGGAGAGGCTTCGTACATGGACCCGTCCCATGATGGAACGATTATGGATTGATTGATTGACTAAAGATCCCAAGTTCTTTCACTCAACCACTTTCGGTAGGAATTAATTTAACAGTGACCTAAACATCCCAGCGGGGGCTACCTTGGAGACTTGATTCCATTCAAAACACCATGTCCATTTTCCACGGCACCGTTCTCTATCCCCGCCCGTCTTCCGTTTACCCTAGAAGCCTTTTTCAGCTCCGCGGCCGAGACCTCCTTCCCGCCCACTTCTCGCTCCGAGCCACTCGCGGAATTCGCGGAGTTCTTCCGCCTCCGCCCGCCCGAGGCGGCTTGCTCGGCCGAGTCTTCGTTACGCGGTGCCATCGTTGTTTTCCGCTTGAGCGAGGAAGAGGGACTGCTCATGGGGTCGCGCGGGCCGGACGCTTTGCTCCCGCCGGTTTCCAGATCGCTCGCGGAGTCCGTACCGCCACCCTGCGAGCGGGCGCTGTCCGTGCGGGTCCGCCGACGTCTCCCGCCTGGAAAATGAGAATGAAGATAAATAAGGAGTCCAAATGGGACTCAACTCTTTACCAGGTTGAACGTTCCTTCATTCAAATTATGAAAATAATAAGTTTTATCGTTCCCGGAACGGCTGGTTTTCTTCTATCCTGTCTTCCTTCTCTCTTCGATTTCGGGACGATAAGACCTCAGCAATTACAGTTCCCTCTATCAAATCGGATGAAACTCACAAGTGGGAACGGGTCTTAAGAGGACTAATAATAGACTCTTGAGTGGAAGGCAATCTTTAGGCGAGGTTAACGCTGGAGGCTGTACCACCCAACCCTTAGAGATCCATTATTATGTGGTCGAATTCTCAAATAAATGAGGATAAAATTCCATGCTTCGGCTGGGTTCGAACCCACGCCCTCCTGTTTACCAGACGACGGAAAAAATCTGTTTACCTGCGGCGTTATTCTCCACATCACTGGCGGAATCGTGCCGACTTCGCGTGCTGTTTTTCCTCGACCTCGCTCCCTCTCGATCACTACCCGAGTCATGTCGGTTCTTACGGCCCGACACTGACGTAGATTTGGCGGCCGACAGCTCAGAGAGGGTCTCTATGATTTGTTTGGCCTTCAGCGTGAACCACATGCGGGTTCGATCCACGATATCGGGATTTCTGTGAATTGAGGAAAGAGAAAGGAACAATGAGGGTGGATTTCAAAAAAAATATTTTTTCAGACCATAGAGGACCTGTTAAGCTAACAGCCTTTGAAGTTCCATTTGATTTGTATAGGCTTAACAGGGTTGTTAAGCTAACAGAGGCTAGAAAATTGGTTGGTGAAACCCACCCTGAATACAATTTGGTCGTCAGAAAACCTTTGGGGTTTTCAATACATACCTGAGATTTAAGCCTTAGTACCCACCAGAAATATTGGTTCTCAATAATCCAGGCAACTTTTTTTTCTTCTTCAGACTATGCCAATCAATGCCAAGGGCCATCCTTATCAACAAAATATTTGAACAAAATAAATAATCAACTTACTTGGCAATAAACTGTTCATCAGCGGGCAGCAAGAGTTTCCACCCTTTGCCCGGATGATATTGTGCGATTTCTTCAAACATGGTGCTTAGCTCTTGCGGTGGAATACGAATCTTCTCTGTGACCTGAGATTTGGTGAGTAATGTGGGTCAAATTTGGATCCGAATTGGAATGTAGCAGGAATGTAACCTAAGGTGCGAATTTAGCAGGAATGTAACCTAAGGTGCGAACAGCCTACTGTCCGTGATCTTAGCAGTCCTACAGTGAAGTTATACACCCCTTGGAAAAAAACCTTATAATACAGTTAACCTTTAGGAGCTATAAAATAATAAATGTACTCCTCCTCGTCTTCTTCTTTTTCTTCGCCTTTTCCCTTTCCCTTGTACAGATGGGGTCGGCGTTTTTCGTCAGCCTCTCAACCAGCCCTGAAAATAATAAATATACTACCTATGCTTGTTTGCAGGTATGTCCGAGAAGGCGGGTCTTCGTTCCGTAGAATCCACCAACAAGTTCACCTCCACCACAGAACTAAGTCCTGCCACCCTAGATCAGATTGATATGGAAATCAAATCCTAATCAACAAAATATTTGAACAAAACAAATAATCAACTTACTTGGCAATAAACTGTTCATCAGGGGGCAGCAAGAGTTTCCATCCTTTGCCCGGATGATATTGTGCGATTTCTTCAAACATGGTGCTTAGCTCTTGCGGTGGAATACGAATCTTCTCTGTGACCTGAGATTTCTGAACAAACATGCTTTGAGTGAACAGGAACACCTGAAATATAGGGGGCACGGTTAGCCCAGTGGTAACGCGCTTGCTTGCCATGAAGAAGGTCCCGGGTTCGAATCTTATCATCGACAAAAATTTGTACTCGTTTTGCAAATATTTCAACAGGTTACTTTCTGGTGTTCTCGTGTTGACCCAGCACCTAAATGGGAAGTATTGTGTCTCTTCTCGCCCATCTGATGAGAGGCATACTACGGGATGGGTATGCTACGACACAGACCACAGGAGTCTAATGTAGCAGTTGTTTTATTGCTACAAAAAAAGGTAGTAAAACACTCTTTTTCCGCAAAAGTTAAGAAAGGACTCTGTTTTACCACAAATAAATAAGTTAAGAAAGGACTCTGTTTTACCACAAATAAATAACGATTTGATTGAATTATTCTTACCATATAATCGCGAGTTCTGCACATGACCTCCGCAGGGACACCACACGTTCCACTGGCAGATTCCTTAGGATACAGAACGTCAGATTTGACTATCCAGTTGCCATGTACTAGCATAGCATGCTGTTGTAGACACTCGGTGAGTAATGTGGGTCAAATTTGGATCCGAATTGGTTCTCATTTAGCAGGAATGTAACCTAAGGTGCGAACAGCCTACTGTCCGTAGATCTTAACAGTCCTACAGTGAAGTTATACACCCCTTGGAAAAAAAAACCTTACAATCCAGTGAACCTTTAGGAGCTATAAACTAATAAACGTACTCCTCCTTTTCTTCTTTTTCTTTGCCTTTTCCCTTGTACAGACAGGGTCGGCGTTTTTCGTCAGCCTCTCAACCAGCCCTGAAAATAATAAATATACTACCTATACTTGTTTGTAGGTATGTCCGAGAAGGCAGGTCTTCGTTCCGTAGAATCCACCAACAAGTTCACCTCCACCACAGAACTAAGTCCTGCCACCCTAGATCAGATTGATATGGAAATCACCCTCTCAGAACCTACAAAATAAAATCAATTCAACTAATAATCAACCGATTCAAAGCTCATCAGAACCTTGCGAAAGCCTCAACCCATCTACAAATGTGGACAGTAACATCAAAAACATATTGAAAAACTTCCGGAAAGCGAAGAAGAGTACTAGTGAATTCTTAGTTACTCTCTTAGAACATATATTATTATCATTGAGTTGAGGTTCAATGTGGGAATTACTCTTAAATCCTGGCCCAAACTACTAGCTTGAACTCTCAATTTGCCATGTTAAGCTTTACTCTTTATTTGCCAAGCTAACATTTTTACACAACATTAAGTCTACCTAAATTTGGGTTCCTGACTTTTGGTTTACTTAACAGTAAGGTAAAGTTCCAGTTTTAACAGCAATAACCACACTGTTTACTAATTCTGATTCCAACTTTTTGTTACAGTTAATCTCAAGCTGTGAAAATTTTTGAAAATTTTAAATAGATTTTTTTACTGCTATGTAAATTTCACTGTAAATTGCACTCCTATCTAAAATTCCCACAATGAAGGAAAGCTAGTGGAAGAGCACTGTCCCTTGAAATGAAAGCATGAGTGAAATCAGTGGCAGAACATCTTCCCTCAAAAGAAAAGCATCTCAAAATTTGACATTTGCAGCTAAAAGAGCAAAGAAAACTTCCTGTAGGAAGGTAAGTGATCATTTACAAGGATTTTCTTAGTTACTCTCTTAGAACATATATTATATTATCTCTTGGAGGGTTTCAGCAGTTATATAAGTTTATATAAGTTCTGTGGGTCAACTTGATAAGGAGAACCAAAAGGCAGATATACAATATATCTGCCTTTTAATATATTATTATCATTGAGTTGAGGTTCAATGTGTGAATTACTCTTAAATCCTGGCCCAAACTACTAGCTTGTACTCTCTATTTGCCAAGCTAACATTTTTATACAACATTAGTCTACCTAAATTTGGGTTCCTGACTTTTGGTTTATTTAACAGTAAGGTAAAGTTCCAGTTTTAACAGCAATAACCACACTGTTTACTAATTCTGATTCCAACTTTTTGTTACAGTTAATCTCATACCAATAGAATAGATTATACCTTGTTTATACCTACTGACACCATACGATTGATACAGATTACAGACACTTTAACCTCATCAATCTAAACATGATTTACTTAATTTTAAATGTATTCATTCTCGTAAGTACCTATGAGTATTTCGTTTTTACCGCCCCTGTTTTTTTGTTTCACCAATAGAATAGATTATACCTTGTTTATCCTGACACCATACGATTGATACAGAATACAGACACTTTAACCTCATCATTCTAAACATGATTTACTTAATTTTAAATGTATTCATTCTCGTAAGTACCTATGAGTATTTCGTTTTTACCGCCCCTGTTTTTTTGTTTCTGTTTGCTTGTTTTTTTTTCCGGGGTGGATTTTATCCCGAACGGATAAGGTTCGTTCTCGGAACGGCTGGCTTTCTCCTATCCTGTCTTCCTTCTCTCTTCGATTTCGGGATGAGTTAATCTCAATTCTGCAGAAGAATGAAGAAGACCGTACTCCAAATGAAAAGCAGATGATTTTGGATTCCAATGATTCCATTGGTGTCCTAAAAGAAAGGTAAAATCATCATCATAGTAATATTTAAGCAAAAAATAACAGAAAAATGGGAGAGAAAGAGATTTGTGAAGTTGTGTCTACATGACAGTCATCCAAAGTTAATCTGATGTTGAACAACATTAGGACATGCCTAAAATACCTAGTTAAAATAAAAGCATTTTGTGGACAATGGAGCAGTTGCAGTTGGGTAAAAATTATGAATAAAAGGTCGATTCCTACGTAAATAGTTGTGAAAAATCCAAATCTGAAGTCAAAACTCCGAAAAAGTAACTTTAAAAGGTCGAAAATTCAATTTTTAATTGCCGTTCTAATTAGTAATATTTAAGCAGAAAATAAAGAACAGAAAAATGGGAGAGAAAGAGATTTGTGAAGGTGTGTCTACATGACAGTCATCCAAAGTTGATCTAATGTTAAACAATATTAGGACCTGCCTAAAATATCTAGTTAAAATTAAAGGATTTTGTGGACAATTCAATAGGTTGATCAGGTTTATTTACTCTTTGTACATTACACATATTAGGCATCTACCTTCCTTCCAAAAGAAAAAGAGAAAATTATAATAATAAACATTTTCTTCTGGAGCAAATCATGTTTTAAAATACATATTTCATAACACGTTTTCTTCTTTCTAGGTTAAAAAAGATCAACAAGGTCAAGTCCCGAAACGAAGAACTGGAGGACGAGCCAGAGGTTCTCGCTGCCAAGTGTAAAAAACTTGCCGAAGCTATTCAAAATGCCAAACATGTAGTCGTGTACACAGGAGCTGGTATAAGTACAGCAGCCAAGATACCCGACTACAGATCAAACTTTACGATTTATCGGTATTATTTAAATCGATTTATCTCGGTATCTAGAAGTCGTAGAAGAAAAAGAAAAATTCCGTTGGTCCTCATTTTTCCTGCTCTATGACTTTGAAACATCACACAAGTAAGTGCAACTGATCTATTCAATATGTTGATCAGGTTTATTTACTCTTTGTACATTACACATATTAGGCATCTACTTTCCTTCCAAAAGAAAAAGAGAAAATTATAATAATAAACATTTTCTTCTGGAGCAAATCAATTTTTAAAATACATATTTCATAACATGTTTTCTTCTTTCTAGGTTAAAAAAGATCAACAAGGTCAAGTCCCGAAATGAAGAACTGGAGGACAAGCCAGAGATTCTTGCTGCCAAGTGTAAACAACTTGCCGAAGCTATTCAAAATGCCAAACATGTAGTCGTGTACACAGGAGCTGGTATAAGTACAGCAGCCAAGATACCCGACTACAGAGGCACTAAAGGCATTTGGACTTTGTTGCAACAAGGAAAAGATATCGGGTAAGACATGGACTTATATAGGAAAAGATTGGCCGTGCTTTGACACAGACCACATGCATCTAATGTAGCAGTTGTTTCATTGCTACAAAATAAAAACAGTACCTATGGCATTGTACACTTTTTTTTTTTTTTTTTTTTGGAAGAAGAGTATTAGTGAATCTACTGAGAAAAATATAGAAGCTGTTGAAAGGAAACATGAAATAGCAACTTGTAGAGAGACTGGAATTGAGAGTCAAAGTAGAGAAGAGATAGATACTACAAGGGTCCTGGAGAGTCCATTGGAAAAGGCTGTGTCCAACAGCAAGAGTGGAAAAGAAACTACTTTGACCTCGGTAAATAGCGCCAATAGTGAAGATGTTGGAGTAAAGAATAGCTGATGGTCACCCATCCGGATACCAACCACGCTCAAGGTTGCTTAACTTCAGTGAACCATCAGGAACTGGTGTATTCAACGCGCTATCGCCGCTGGCAACATTATTTTTTGTATTCTAAAGGATAATTTTCGATACCAACTATTAGTAGCTAGCTCTCATAACTCCCTTGAACCCGAAATCAAGATTTTAAGCCTTGTAAACGTCCATGTGTTATTTTCTCAATCCCTCAGGGAGGCTAAATAGATACCTAGGTATAAATTAGAAACAGAAAAAAATAGATAGATTAATAATGAAACAATAGGTAAACACCATTTTATATTTTTTAGCCAATAAACAAACAGAAAATAATTGAAATAAAACGAAAAAAAAGTTTTACAAAAGAGAATACAATATTAGGTATGTGTCTTTAATTTAATAAATAGGACTTTCATTTTATTAAAGCAGGGCTGTCCAACCGGTCGTTCGCGGATTGATTTCAAATCTCAGACAGTTCTCCTGAAGGAGGGAGAGATTGAATCATTAATATTTATTTATTTTAACTTCATTAGGGCATCTATGTCAACAAAATTCTAATATTTCTTTTCTATTAAGTTATTTATATTTTATTTTTTCATTCCTTTTTTTTTCCTTACCATCCAGAAAATTTTCGTCTGAAATTTTTTGCTCGACTAGTATTCAAACCAGCTCCTCTGGATAGAGAATCATTGCTCTTACCCTTGGCCACAAAGGTATACTATTAGATTGATTGGATATTGGATGTTGTCTCTCCATTTCAGCAATCATGACCTCAGTTTGGCAGAACCCACTCTCACTCACATGGCACTGTACAAGTTATACCGGCATGGGTTTGAGCTAGGTTTCACACACATTTTAGAACAAAAAGATCCACTAGTAATTTTCAGAGAACAGACAACTCAGGGACAGGTGTTTCACCAACAATCATTTAATTCTATAATTAATTTATCCAAAGTCAAAAACATCAGAATTAAGTGTATTTAGAAGCAGCATTTGATAGAAATTCATGGAGGCACATTGTTGACAAGGCCAAAAACCAGCTTGGTTTCCAATGGCTTAACCTTACCTTAGCAAGGAGGTAAGGTAAGGTAAAGTCAAAAACAATTAGAAAAGATATAATTCTATTCTAATCTATTCTTACCATCTTCCTTCAGCTCCTGCTTAGCACGCTTATCAGTCTTGTCCAGGTACGGTAGGTGAGGTTTCAGTGCGAGAACAGATTCCACCGGGGCCAGTGTTAACTTCTTGTCATGCAAGATGCCCACGGTAAGGTTGTTGTTCTCAACACTGATCTTCTCTGACTTGAGAAATTTCCTATCAACTAGATTTCTGAAATTGAAAAATAAAAGGCATTTAAAAATAAGTACAAACTTAATAATAATACACATAATTTCAATGCCAGTGATATGTTGAAGTATTACTTACTCATAGATGTGAGTCCAAGTCAAGTAGTGAAATTTGTCCAGGTGTAGAGAAGGCCTAGGGTGTTAATGTCACCTAGTGCTTAGCTTTCACTCCGAAGTCTTGTACCATTATTCATCAGGGAACTACATTTGACAAACATGATTAAAAATCCTTTGGAAAATAATTATTGATTTAAAATGAATTAATATGAAGAAAGAACGTGTTACCTTATAAACAATTTATCCTTGTCCTCTGCTTCAAAACCATCACAGTTGAGAGCCAGTTGTTCACCCATGGACCGAGAATAGGTACTGTCCCTGGTTTCAAGCTCCATTTCTAATTCCACCTCTTGATTTTCTGGTTTTATACATGACTGTAAAACAGATGACAACACATGTTAGTTCCTAGGTACATAAAACATGAAAAAAGAACATAATTCAATCCTATAACCCTATAATAAAATTGGATTTGTGGATCAGAATTTAATCAAGGTTGTCTTGACGACAGCCACAAGTAATAATAATGATTCTACTGACAGCTTCTATGCAAGAAATATTAAGTCTGCTGATTGCTTCTTATGCTTGAGCTTGTTTCCTTCTTATGCTTGAGCTTGTAGGTTTTTTTTTATTACTATGTATCTATTAATTTATTTTATAAAATAGCAAATAGACAGTTACATCTTAACTGATGGTCAGTTTTATCCAAATAAACTTAGATATCTAAGATATGAATGAGGGTTCAGCAAAGGGATGGTTTTGGTTTTCAGAGAAGTATTGGGCAAATAGAATGGGACTTTTTCTGTCCTAACCTTTTTGGATGGCCACTATGATTTCAAGGTTTTGAAATTACTCGTACTTATCACCTACTCATGGAGGGGAAAATGTCTAGTTACCTTGACTATTTTCGGTAATAATTCAAAGGTAGCTGGCTGATTTGGGTATTGAAACAAAAATAGAGGATTCTCTGGCTGAGTCAAGAATACAGGTATCTGAAGTCTGAAATTTTTTGCTTGACTAGTATTCAAACCAGCTCCTCTGGATTGAGAATCATTGCTCTTACCCTTGGCCACAAAGGTATACTATTAGACTGATTGGATATTGGATGTTATCTCTCCATTTCAGCAATCATGACCTCAGTTTGGCAGAACCCACTCTCACTCACATGGCACTGTACAAGTTATACCGGCATGGGTTTGTAAAGCATGTGGTGTCTCAGAACTGTGATGATTTGCATTTGAGATCTGGATTGCCCCGCAGTGTGCTCAGTGAGGTGCATGGGAATATGTCTGTTGAGGTAAAATACAAGTTTTAGATAACGTTTTTTTTAAAAATCGGGAAAATTTGGTTGTAAGTCCATCAATATCGGAAAACAAGTGGCTGTGAGTCCAATTCCTTTTATAAAGAGTTTAATGGCACTGTGTAACTGCTAAGGTTTTTTGGAATTTCACCCTCCATTCGGCAATAAGCTACTGTCCTCACGCAGCCTGAGTGGGGCTGGAAAAATCAAGCAGTCTGTAATGACCCAGGTGGTCACCCATCTGGATAACATTGTTAAACTTAAGTAATCCCTTGGTTGCTTAAGTGATCTATTGGTTGCACAATCTTATTAAACTTCATTCATTTTGTCCATTGGACTCACCGGTTGTGCAACATTGCTAAACTTCAATGACCCATTAAAATGTGTCTACACAGTCAACGGCCATCGATCGTTGTTGATCAATGGAAATCGACGTCGATCGCTGGCCGGTCGACTATGTTTGGACACACCTTTTTGTGTATTCTACATGTTACCGCCGCTAGCTCAAAGAACTGGTACATTCAACACAGACCACATGCGCCTTATGTAGCAGTTGTTTCATTGCTACAAAATAAAAACCGCGGTAAGACACCGTTTTTTTTTTCGATAAAAAAATCTGCATACTTAAATGATTATTTTTTACCGCAGGTCTGCGCGCATTGTGACCCGGTCAAATACTACTGGCGCGTGTTCGACGTCACAGAGCACACGGCGCGCTACGCGCACCAAACCGCGCGCAAATGTTCATGCGGTGAGCCCCTCCTAGACACGATCATACATTTCGGAGAGAAGGGGGTGCTTCTGTGGCCGCTCAATTGGGACGGAGCCAATAAGAATGCGGACCGCGCTGATTTGATTCTGTGTGTGGGATCGAGCTTGAAGGTAAGTGAGAAGAGTCGTATGTTCACCTCTGTGGCGTTTTCTGGTTTTATACATGACTGTAAAACAGATGACAACACATGTTAGTTCCTAGGTACATAAAACATAAAAAAAGAACATAATTCAATCCTATAACCCTATAATAAAATTGGAAAATTGGATTTGTGGATCAGAATTTAATCAAGGTTGTCTTGACGACAGCCACAAGTAATAATAATGATTCTACTGACAGCTTCTATGCAAGAAATATTAAGTCTACTGATTGCTTCTTATGCTTGAGCTTGTAGGTTTTTTTTATTAACCTTTTTGGATGGCCACTATGGTTTCAAGGTTTTGAAATTACTCGTACTTATCACCTACTCATGGAGGGGAAAATGTCTAGTTACCTTGACTATTTTTGGTAATAATTCAAAGGTAGCTGGCTGATTTGGGTATTGAAACAAAAATAGAGGATTCTCTGGCTGAGTCAAGAATACAGGTATCTGAACCTCTGTGGCTGAGTGGTCAAGAGCACTGACTCTCAACCTGGAGGTTGTGGGTTCGAATCCCGGCCAAGGCGGAAATTTTCTGAACAAACTTTTCCGTTCTTGGTTAGGCATGGATGTAAAAGAATGTGCCTTGAAGTAATGCGAAAGCAGAAACTCACTTTGTGTGACTTAACTTTGAACGATAGTTTTTCTGAAATAACACAATTAAAATTCCTTGTTAACCAACTAGGTGATCAATGTTTGATTTTCAGGTCCTAAGAAAATACGGCTGGTTGTGGGGTTTGGACAGGCCAAAAAAGGAGCGACCCAAACTGTGCATCGTCAATCTACAGTGGACACCTAAGGACGATCAAGCCACTTTGAAAATAAACGGTAAGTATCCAGTGAAATAGATAGTTTTTCTGAAATAACACAATTAAAATTCCTTGTTAACCAACTAGGTAATCAATGTTTGACTTTCAGGTCCTAAGAAAATACGGCTGGTTGTGGGGTTTGGACAGGCCAAAAAAGGAACGACCCAAACTGTGCATCGTCAATCTACAGTGGACACCTAAGGACGATCAAGCCACTTTGAAAATAAACGGTAAGTATCCAGTGAAATAACCCCAGTGAAATTTTATCCTAAATAGTCAAGGTTCGAGCGAGAAGAGTTTATCAAGAGATGATGTTCATAAACGAGGCACACTTGAGTGGGAAAAGGTAATGAAGAAGTTAAGGATCGTTCTCGGAACGGCTGACTTTCTTCTATCCTGTGCTCCTCTCTTCGATTTCGGGATGATAAGACCTCCGTGGCCACTAGAAAAACACTGAAAGTCCCTTTACTCCGGTTATTCTGACTAATCTAGCTATATTCTCTTCTCTCCGCTCCCATTATTTTGACTTATCTAGCCATTTTCTCTTCTCTCAGCCAGCCTAGTTAGCTTAGTTGGTAGTGCGTCTGCCTCGTAAGCGCTAGGCCGCGGGTTCGATTCCCGCCCGGGGCGGATTTCCGTTATTCTGACTAATCTAGCTATATTCTCTTCTCTCCGCTCCCATTATTTTGACTTATCTAGCCATTATTTGAAAGACGTATGAATCTGGTGAGAATAGAATTGGCCGACAATGTCGTTCTATGTAGGTATGTGTTCATTTTTATAAAAATAAAGACGTCTTCTGGACACGAAATAATAATAATCTAGCCATTTTCTCTTCTCTCCACAGGCAAGTGTGATGTCGTGTTCAAACAACTCATGGCTCATTTGAACCTGGACATCCCCGCGTACGACAAACGTCGCGATCCGGTCTTCTACCATTCGTCCCACCTCATTCAACCGGAGTACCACACTGTGCGGAAACCCATGCTGGATTTACCCGACGAAGAGTATTTCAGCAAATATGAGGACTGTGAGAATCTCCTGGAGTCTTTCCGGGAGATGGAGAACTACCAGAATTCGACTGTGTTTGTCAAAGATGAAGATGGTGTCAAAGATGAAGATGGTGTCAAAGATGAAGATGGTGTGAAAGAAGAAGATGGTAAAGAGGAAGCGTTTGATGAGGATAAAGCTGGAGGAGGAAGGGAAAGTTGTTTGAAATCAGAAGTGGAAGAAGATATGGGAAAACCAGGTCGAGGAAAGAGTGAAACGAGTTTGAAATCTGAAATCAAAGAAGAGGTTTGTGATGGGAATGAGCTTGTGTATAGTAAAACTAGTAAAATTGAGGTTAAGGAAGTAGAGATAAATAGAAAAATTGAAGTTAAAGAAGAAGAAGAAACATATAGTGAAATTAAAATTAAGGAAGAAGTCAAAGACATTAGTAAATTTGAAGTCAAAGAGGAAGATATTAAAGAAAGCAGTATTAAAGAGAGCATAGATAGTAAATTGACCAAAGAAACCAGTATTGAAAGTAGGCATGTAAGTTTGTTTAGTAAGTGTACTGTGAATCTAACTGATGTGATAAGTAACAAAGAAGACCTTGCAGAGATAGTCAAAGTGTTTCAACTCTCGAAAATAAACAACGTTGAAAATATACAGTTTACCCTGAAAGAAGATGCGGAGGAAATGAAGGAATCTAAACCTATAGCTGAAAAGAATGATGCTCCTAGTGAAAACGGTGCCTTTAGTGAAGACAATCCAAACGAAAATATGAGCAAAGTCCGACAATCTCTCGAAATAAATTCACAAATAAATGATGATTCTACTAAAGATCCATCAATTTTCATGGAAACACACCTCAAAGAAACTTCAAATCCTCCTAAAAATGACACAAAAGTCACAATTGAATCCTCTCAGAACCTACAAAATAAAATCAATTCAACTAATAATCAACCGATTCAAAGCTCATCAGAACCTGGCGAAAGCCTCAACCCATCTACAAATGTGGACAGTAACATCAAAAACATATTGAAAAACTTCCGGAAAGCGAAGAAGAGTACTAGTGAATCTACTGAGAAAAATATAGAAGCTGTTGAAAGGAAACATGAAGTAGCAACTTGTAGAGACACTGGAATTGAGAGTCAAAGTAGAGAAGAGATAGATACTACAAGGGTTCTCCTGGAGAGTCCATTGGAAAACGCTGTGTCCAACAGCAAGAGTGGAAAAGAAACTACTTTGACCTCGGTAAATAGCGCCAATAGTGAAGATGTTGGAGTAAAGAATAGCTTAGATATTGAAGATGTTAGAGTGAAAAAAGCCGAGTCTTCAAGTTCAAAGCCGGAGTCTCTTTCAACTACCTCACAATCGGTGCCTTCCCTTCTATCCTTTTCAAGTTCCACAACGCTATCGAAGTCTCCAACTAATGCATCTAATGCCATAACATCTTCCAAGTCTCCAACTAATTCCATAACACCTTCCAAGTCTCCATCGTTCCCCTTTTCAAGTTCCACAACGCCATCGAAGTCTCCAACTAATGCATCTAATGCCATAACATCTTCCAAGTCTCCAACTAATTCCATAACACCTTCCAAGTCTCCATCGTTCTCAACGTTAGTGTCCTCATCAACTTGCTTGTCCAAGTGTGAGTGTCGCTGTGAAATGGACTTGGGATCTCACGCTTCACCAATGAGCGAAACATGTTCCTGTAAGCAGACGTCCAAAGAAAGTCCTCCACTTTTGGTGAAATCGGACAAAGGACCTTTCTCGGGAGGCATCTCTCAAGGTTCGGTTGTTGGTATTGTCAAACCTTTTCACAAATATGCCGTCGACAAACCTGTTTCTGAGAATGGATCTCCCACGAAATGTGCTGCTCCTGTAGATATATCTACTAATTCTTTTGTGAATAGTAATTCTAGCTCCTTTGTAAATAGTAATCCAATGAACCCTTGTACAGTAAATCCTTTGGTAAGTAATCAAATAACTCCTCAGCCTTACAGTATTATAAACCCTCTAGTTATTAATCCAGCCACGCCTAGCCAGCCTTTTAGTATTATAAATCCTTTGGTTAGTGATCAAGTAACTCCAAATCAGCCTTTTAGTTTTATTAACCCAATTGGCAATCAAATAGCTCCCCCTATGATATCCATCATTCCGCAGTTAGTATTATAAACCCTCTAGTTAGTAATCCAGCCACGCCTAGCCAGCCTTTTAGTATTATAAATCCTTTGGTTAGCGATCAAGTAACTCCAAATCAGCCTTTTAGTTTTATTAACCCAATTGGCAATCAAATAGCTCCCCCTATGATATCCATTATTCCGCAGTCGGATATGATGCAGCAGTGTTTTGTATCTCAATCTAATCCATCTTTGCAGCAGTTGCTCCCAATGATGGTAGGCGGTAATCTGATATCTCCCAATCTAATGTCTTCTCCACTTTCTCTTCCCTTTCTGCCGGGAATGCCCATTCAGAACCCCTTTCAGGTAATTCCCTCGGAAATGTCCTTTAACCAACCCCCCTTAATTTATATACAACCCCTACCTCAGCAGATCAACAACCTTCCCTTCTCTATTCCCTTAATCTCGCAACCCATGCAATCTAGTACAAATAGTGTAAGTAACGCCTTTACATGTGTTCAGCCAAGTATGCTTTCTAGTCCTATCGGGAATGCCCTTTCAGGTAATTCCCTCGGAAATGTCCTTTAACCAACCCCCCTTAATTTATATACAACCCCTACCTCAGCAGGTCAACAACCTTCCCTTCTCTATCCCCTTAATCTCGCAACCCATGCAATCTAGTACAAATAGTGTAAGTAACGCCTTTACATGTGTTCAGCCAAGTATGCTTTCTAGTCCTAGTCAACCTATTCAAAACTTTCCCTTGGGTCAGTGCTCTCTAAATATCGCCCCCATGATGCAAGGATCTGTGGTACAGTCTGTACCCAACGTGGTGCAGCCTGGTGTTGCACATTCAGTAGCAAACATGGTTCAGCCTGTAGCTAACAATGTTGCCCATTCTGTCGCACATATGGTTCAGCCTGTAGTTAACAATGTGATACAGTCTGTACCCAACGTGGTGCAGCCTGTAGTTAACAATCTGGTACAGCCTGTAAATAATGTGGTGCAACATGTAGCAAACAATATGTCAATCATGGATACAGGACAGTCGACTTTCAGCGCTGGTCCACTTTTAGAATCGACCCATGAGGTGATTCATTCCTCGCCTTTAAAAGAGAATCCGTCCAAGCAATCTCAAGTTCCTAATGAATCTCCGTTAGTCTCCACTAACGGAGTGGCCGTTACAAATCCACTCAGTCCAGTAACGGCACCAGCTTATCAATCTGCAACCCCCACTAAGGAAATACCGTCTCTGAGTCCACTGAAATCCCCAGTGACACAAACTTCACAAATTGTCTCTCCTAACAGTTCAACAACCACTAAGTCAGCACCATTTGTTTCAAGTCCACTAAAATCTCCAGTAACACCACCGCCCACTAAGGGAGTAGGGTCTCTTTCAAGTCCACTAAAATCACCACCAACCTGTGTTCCTCCACCATACTCAGCGTCTATTCTAACCTCCCCTCGAATAAGGGCTCCGTCAACCCATTCCCCACCGTCAAAGTCTTCCATGTACTCTCCTCTGTGTGTGCCTCGCGTGGTTGGGACAACACCACCGTCTCCCAAAGGCCTTCCCTCTCTGACGTCCCCTCTGAGACGAATCCGCACGATTCGGCCGTTCCAGTTCAAAAACGAGTCGACTCCGGCCGATCTCATTTATTGTTCGGCGGCCGAAGGAGAAACTGTGAATGATGTAACTCCGTTCGAGGCAGCTGGGGGACTTTCTCGTCCTTTGGTAACTGGAGGTACGGATGCAGGTTTTTATTATTTCCTCAAAATGACACAACATTTTCAATAACATTTTGACTGAAACTTCTTTCCTGAAATAGATTTCATTTGTCAATTCTTTTTTTATTCTGTCAATTCTTTATTCTAGTTCACTCACTCCCTTCCCTCTGATGATCCTGACCTAATAATGTCCACTAGAAATTAAATGGATCTTCGTTAATTGCTTTATTAATCAATTAAGACGACATCTTGCTTGCGTTTTGTCCTGAGATGTTGAGTGTTATTCGATGACAGAAATAGTTTAGCAGAGCTGGTTTTTATTTGTCACCAAAGTAGGTACCTATTTAGATTTTTTTACTTTTTTTACGAACCTATTGAACGTACATACTACCTACCTACCTACAAGTAAGTTAGTATATCATTCTAGATATCTACCTAAGATATTCACAGAAGGAAAACATATTATTGTTTGGGCTAGGCTAGGTGATAAAGCAACTCTTGTCACACGGCCTTTACCTCGTATTCTGCCACGGTGGTGTAGTGGTCAAGACAAAACCCCCGGAAGGAAAAATCCTCCTTGACAGTGCGCTCCTTCAGAAGGACAAAGAAGAGGATAAAAAGGAAGACGAAAGTAAGCCCAAGAAGCGAGGCCGGAAGCCCAAAGAGAAAGAGGAAAAGCCCGTCGAAGTGTATCACTATAGTTTGGAAACCCTCGGAAGGAAAAATCCTCCTTGACAGTCCGCTCCTTCAGAAGGGCAAAGAAGAGGATACAAAGGAAGACGAAAGTAAGCCCAAGAAGCGAGGCCGGAAGCCCAAAGAGAAAGAGGAAAAGCCCGTCGAAGTGTATCACTATAGTTTGCCCCGTTACTGCGATTTCTGTCTGGCAAACTACGAAAGTCCTAAGTGTCTGTTCTACGAACGCCAAACTGGGCTGATTAGAAGTGGTCGAAGAAAGATGTATTGCAACTGTTGTACGCATTCAAAGGCTTCTGAAGAGGCTGCTGTGGTGCCCACTACCAACCCTGGGTGGTTTGGGAGTACTGCGATTTCTGTCTGGCAAACTATGAAAGTCCTAAGTGTCTGTTCTACGAACGCCAAACTGGGCTGATTAGAAGTGGAAGGAGAAAGATGTATTGCAACTGTTGTACGCATTCAAAGGCTTCTGAAGAGGCTGCTGTGGTGCCCACTACCAACCCTGGGTGGTTTGGGAAAGGCTGTAGGAAGAATATGAAGAAGAAAAGGTCTTTTTAGCCTTTGGAGAAATTTGATTGTGACCCCTTCTAGAAGTGGTCGAAGGAAGGTGGTCCATTTTTTTTAAGATGAGTGTTTCACCGCCGTTTTTATTTGCTAGCAATGAAACAACTGCTACATTAGACCCGTGTTTTCTGTGTCGTAGCATGCCCATATCTTAGTATGCCTCTCCAGCCTCTCCTTCATACAGAATATTTACGAGTAGCCTTCATAGTTCTTTTGTCTTTGAGGTCCTGGTTGTTGCATTACCTACACATGTAGTAAATTTTTGTCCGGGTTAAGTGTTTCCTATTCTACATAATATGTCCTCTTTATTTGTATTGCCTTACTACTCATAATATTATTAAGAGAATCGAACTTTCTCTAATTACCTGGGTTTCCTCTTTTTGTTTCCTTTATTTTTTTGTCGTGCTTTCATTTTGGGTTGTTCTTTTTCCTATTTTTGTTATTTTTATTTCCCTTATCGTATAAAAAGGGAAGTAATGTATTTTTTCTCCTTGTTTTAAGAATAGTCTTCTTACAGTAGTATGTTTAATTTCTGAGCTGTTAGATTGTTCATTTTGATTAATTAACTTTTACGTATGACTTAACTGTAACTTTTGTGTTCTAAGGACATACTTATGCAATTAAATTAGACTGAGGTCTCCATGAGTAATAGAAAAATGTAATTTTATTTTTTTAATTACACTCTAAGCGACAAGGCCATGTGTGAATGTAATTTTAATTTTATTAATTTAATAGCCATTTTTCATTGCAGGTAACGTTCGATTCCCGCCCGGAGCAGATTTTATCCTGAACGGATAAGGTTCGTTCTCGGAACTGCTGGCTTTCTCCTATCCTGTCTTCCTTCTCTCTTCGCTTTCGGGACGATAAGACCATAGCAGTTAAAGTTCCCTCTATGTAAACCTTTTTCAAAAAATCACTCTCCTTATCTCTAGGTATTTCTCTCATCTAAATATCCTTTTCACCTTCCTTTCTTCTCTCTCTTCCCCTCCCTCTTTCTCTCTCCCTCTCTCCCTTCTTCCTCTCCCTCATCTCCATTCCTCCCTCCTATCTGTCACTTTGCTTTGTTTTTGTGCATCCCCATATCCCTAAATAGCAGTGTAGTGTGGCTTAAAATGTCCCTACAGACCCCCACCCTTTCTCTCGTCACCCCCTCCACACCCCTCCCCTGTCCAATCACCCCCTCCCCTCCCTTCGTATTCAGTCGTCCCTTTTAACATACATCTTGTAGGGAATATAGGGTCTTGAGAAACGCAAACTCCTTTTCAGCTTTGTTCAACTTTTTCCAAAGTTTAGCCCTGAAATAACGGCGTACTTTTCTCGAGCTTTGGCCCGAGGAGACTTTTGATCTACATTTTTTAAAGGTCCTTTCTGTAAATTTTTCAACGTTCCGGAGCGAAAACTGAAGGCCTGAGAGAAATGAAGGTTTTCGAGTTGAAGTTTTTTCAAAGGTTTTGCACAAATCCCCCCCCCCCTATTTTTCGTAATAATAAAATTATGAAAATGGTATACTCTTATACTAATCAAGTAATCAGGATTTTATCCGGAACGGATAAGGTTCGTTCTCGGAACGGCTGGCTTTCTCCTATCCTGTCTTCCTTCTCTCTTCGCTTTCGGGACGATAAGACCTTGGCACTTAAAGCTTAAAGTTCCCTCTATGTAAACCTCTTTTAAAAAATCACTCTCCATATCTCTAGGTATTTCTCTCATAAAAATATCTTTTTCACCTTCCTTTCTTCTTTCTCTTCCCCTCCATTCCTACCTCCCTCTTTCTCTCTCCCTCCCTCCCTTCTTCCTCTCCCTCATCTCCATTCCTCCCTCCTATCTGTCACTTTGCTTTGTTTTTGTGCACCCCCCATATCCCTAAATAGCAGTGTAGTGTGGCTTAAAATGTCCCTACAGACCCCCACCCTTTCTCTCGTCACCCCCAATATGGTAATGAAATCAGCACGAACGTAGAGATGTTAACAACAGCAATTCCATATGTATCAAGTCTCATTCACTTAGGTAGGTAGGTACACTACACAGGATAAATATTAAACATTAGTTAACTAAAACAATTGAAGAAAAATAAGAGTCTGATCTAGATTTTAACCATAAATAATGAATACTTAATGGTCAAATCTTGAAAATATATTGAGAAAAAAGAAAGTCCATGCCTCGGCTGGGATTGAACCCACACCCTCCTGCTTACCAGGCAAGCGTCTTGACCACTACACCACCGTGGCAGAATACGAGGTAAAGGCCGTGTGACAAGAGTTGCTTTATCACCTAGCCTAGCCCAAACAATATGTTTTCCTTCTGTGAATATAGGTAGATAATTATCTAGAATGATATACTAACTTACTTGTAGGTAGGTATGTAGTATGCACGTCCAATAGGTGCGTAAAAAAAGTAAAAAAATCTAAATAGGTACGTACCTACTTTGGTGACAAAAAAACAGCTTTGCTAAACTATTTCTGTCATCGAATAACACTCAACATCTCAGGACAAAACTCAAGCAAGATGTCGTCTTAATTGATTAATAAAGCAATTAACGAAGATCCATTTAATTTCTAGTGGACATTATTAGGTCAGGATCACCAGAGGGAAGGGAGTGAGTGAACTAGAATAAAGAATTGACAGAATAAATAATAAAGAAAGTGACAAATGAAATCTATTTCAGGAAAGAAGTTTCAGTCAAAATGTTATTGAAAATGTTGTCATTTTCAGAGATGTGCAAAATGCTTTTGAAAACCAATTTGAAATGCAAAATGTAAAATGCCTCTAGAAAACCAAGAAAGTAAAATAAAAATAGGTATGTCAGTTTATAATTTCTTATTGGTCATGGTCTCATGGTCATTAAAAAGTTACAGTTCCCTCTGTCAAACATCTTTTGAGTTCCCTCTGTCACTGCTCGGGTCTTCTCGTCGAATACAGAAGGAAGACAGGATAGGAGAAAGCCTGCCATTCCGAGAACGAACATTATCCCTTCAGGATCCGCCCCGGGCGAGAATTGAACCCACGGCCTAGCGCTTACAAGGCAAACGCGTTACCAGCCAAGCTAACTAGACTGACATAACCTTTTGTGCTACAATTCTTTAACTAGATAAACAGGATGTCAACAAAAATAGTTGTCAAAAATAGTCAAAATTCCATTATTTCCAACCCCCAAGAAACTGTCCCGCAGGAATCAAAAGCGTAGGGAGAAAAAATATTAATCAATAATACCGTACACATTTGCCTCTGTCTCGTGCAGCGTCTAGTCAGTTTTATCGTACCGTTTTGTTTATCGTGTATTATCGTGCAGTGTCTGGCAAAAAAAAAATTGCCCGAAAAGTGCCCAAATTTGGCCCAAAAAATCCGTGTGTGTGCGGGGGGGGAAAGTATCTACCTAATTCTTTCTTGTACTCCGTGTGTGCTTTTTTTGTGGGGAAAAGTGAACTTTTGTTGTAGAATGTAGAGATTTGTTTATTTTGTACTAAATACTATCGTGCAGTGTCTGGTTTAAAAGTTTGCCCGAAAAGTGCCCAAATTTGGTCCTCCAAAAAAATCCGAGTGTGTGCTTTTTTGTGCGGGGAATAGTGAACTTTTGTTGTAAAGGAAAATAGAAAAGGTACCTTTTCTATTTTCCTATAGGCTATAGTACGAAAGAAAAGTAATGTTTGTTTATTTTTTTATTTAGTTTTAGATAAAAGGAAATTAAAATTCTTTTGATTGTAGGATTTGTAGGTAACTTTGTGAATGTGAAGGTTCATTCTAACTAATAGATTGTCTTTCACTGTATGGAAAACAAATACTAGGTATACATTACTTCACTTTTGTTGATAGCTTTTATTATGTATTTTTTAGATTTTTTTTTTTTTTTTTTTTTTTTTTTTTTTTGGTAGGCCCTAATTCAATTTCACTAGTATTCGATTTGTTTCCAACTGCTCAATATCAGAAATGTGTCTCGCATAGATTTTTTACTATCATTTAAGATGTGTCAAGGGCTGATTGAGAGGCTGACGAAAAACGCCGACTCCATCCAAACACGAGAAAAAGCGAAGAAAAAGATGTAAGATACATGTGTCATGGCCTCATGGCTGATGGCATTCATGGCATACGTCTAACTGTAAGGTCTCATAAAGAACTCAATGTACAGTTGAAATCACAGTAAAGTCTCATACTTACTGTTGAAGTTGAAATATATGTAAGATGATTGCGTTCATTGACGACAGCAACTGCCTTTCATCCTTGCCAACCTCATACGTTCCAGCAACAAGTTACAAGTTTTATAACCGTTAAAGGTTTTTTTACTCAGTAGTCAGAACCCGACCAAACCATATTTGGACGTAAAAGAGAACATTCTTCGCGGCAAGTTTCTATTTCGAGACAGAATCTCAAGAGAGAACTCTGATCGAAAGAGCGTCTCTGAGAGGAAGAGTTCGTTGGGGAAAGGTGAGTGGCCCCATCTTCTTGTGATTTCAAAATTGACGACAAGAGGATCTTCGTTGGGGAAAGGTGAGTGGCCCCATCTTCTTGTGATTTCAAAATTGACGACAAGAGGATGCTCTAAATTAAAAACAGGGGCCCCTTCCCCGTCTGCGGCTGCGGGGTTGTCATGATGGGATATACGCCTTTGGTTCTGACCCCAAGGTTACGATGGTCCGTCCCGTGAGGCCAATGAGTTTGAGAACCACTTTCCAAGACGAGGACACGTTCATTCTTTTCTCCGTGGGCTCTTCGTCATTTATTTGCCAATAGATAACAGTCGAATGGCGGCATTTTTTTTCAAGAAGCAGAGAAAAGAGTTGGTTTAATGATGTATTTGTGTGTGCGATGCTTGTAACCCAGTTAGTGAAGAATTCACTTCAGAGACTGGTGAATTAGTGTGCCTGACAAAAGTCGAGGCATTGAAGTTTCATATCAGAAGCTTACAAGGCAGATGCGCTACCTTCCAACCTTTGTACCTGTTACTAAAGATACAGTTAACTAGCAAAATTCACTCAGAAGATGGGAACTCCAAAAGAAATAAATCCAAATGAGGCATGCAAAGAACCAACTAAAACAGAGAGAGTAGGAAAAAGGGTAAAAGAAGAGAACTAGATGGAGAAAGAGATACAAATGAAGGAGGAGAAGGCGAGAAAGTTTTGTAAAAGTGTATAAAAAAAATTCACACTGAAATTAAAAGAAGAGCAAAACTTGGTGGAGGTTTGTTGGATACTGTCGAAGGCAATTTCGGTGGTGGTGATCAAATGAAAAATGCATGTGGACAGGATGAAAATTACATGAAAACAGGAAACATTGTGGAAAAAATAACAAAACAGGGGATGAGAATGAGGTAGAAAGAAAAAGTAAATTGGCCATTCTTATACGAAACCCTTTTAGTTTAAAAACAAGAAGAGAAAGACAAGGGGAAAAGAGAAGAGAAGGAGAGACTTAGGGAGGAAAAAGAGAAGGTAATCGAAGAGAAGAGAGATGAATAGAGGAAGGAGGAAGGGAGAGAAGACAAGATGGAAGGAGAAATGGAGGAAGAGGAAAGAAAGGTGGCAATTTTGAGCTTGGAAAAAAAAAATTAAATAAATGAAAACAAAATGTAAAAAACTTCACAGTTTACAGTTTACCGAAAAATATATAAAAATCAAATCAAAATACTTTTTATCAAATCCGCCCACATTTCTGTGATCAAATGAAAAATGCATGTGGACAGGATGGAAATTACATGAAAACAGGAAACATTGTGGAAAAAATAACAAAACAGGGGATGAGAATGAGGTAGAAAGAAAAAGTAAAGTGGCCATTCTTATACGAAACCCTTTTAGTTTAAAAGAGAAGAGAAGGAGAGAATTTTTTCTAAAAAGCTTAGAAAAAATAGAATAAATGAAAACAAAATGTAAAAAACTTCACAGTTTACCTAAAAATATATAAAAAATCAAATCAAAATACTTTTTATCAAATCCGCCCACATTTCTTGTATCTTTCATGAAACACTCAATAATTTCTCTTTCTGTCAAACGCTTCCTGTCTCTTATTTGAGTTTAAATTTGAGCTCCAGACATGTTATTTCATATTAAATTAAATTCCATCTAAGTAATTAAATTGAATTCCATATTAGATTTGAGTAAACACAGGGTACTGAAAGAAAAATTGAGTCTATGTAAATATCCTATTCTAACTTCAAATAAAAACTAATAAAAAGTGATATGTACTTAAATAAAACATAAATAAAAAGTGTGATGTTAATTTGGGCATAAATCAAATTGACTTCAAGGCCATTGAAATGGAAGATTATCTTCATGATGGACTACCTGATTGGTCACATGTTACAGTCAATCAAGCATGAATGTTTGTTAGTTTGTTACAAATTTTACAAGTTCCAAAATTTCAAATTTGTTTCAACCTTTGATCTCGAAACTTTCGACCAAAATGATCTCACATATATGGGGTTCCAGTCGATGACGATTCGACTTATGTCGACTGTAGTAGGTATAGCAGTACCTTAATAACTGAGTTAGTGTTAGTGCTGCTTCAAATGTCGCCAACTAAAACTCCTTGCTAAAAATGCCGCTTTAGTAGAAATGTTTGGCACGATACCTAAGTTTGCTACAACCTACTTACAACTTGCTATCCGTAATACCCTAACAAACGACCCACAATTCCGACATAGAAAAACAAGAACAAGTAACAAATAAGCCAGCCTTAAATTTCCCTTTTTCCACTCTCCCTTCCTTTCCCCAAATTCTCTCCCTCCCCCTTTCATCCCTTTTTTCTTGGTTCTATACCTCTCTCCCTCTCCTTCATTCTCTACCCCTCTCCTTTCTCTCCCTTCCCACTCCTTCATTACCTACCCCTCCTCTAATGGAAATCCAAGGTGTCCCGAAATGTTTGTAGTCAAGTGTACATAATAATATCCCATACATTATGAACTCTGGTCCAGCAAAGTGCCAAGTTCATAGTCATTCAAAAATCTCACACTTGTTTCTGATTTCAGAGATAAGAACAGTTTAGTCATCCGAATACTCGTATATCAACAACATAAATCTAGTCCACACATGATTAATATCAAATGAATAATCTTTTTTATCAACTGAATATTTTGTTAATGAATATTTTTATGGACTTTTTTCGATGATTACTAAGTAGTTTGGTATGTTTACTAGCTTTTGATCCTAAGGCCAGCCACTCACCATCAGGTGGACCTGACAGGTACACCTCATCAGGTCGACCTGATGGTGTGTGTGGGGATGAGGATAATGACTTAAGAGGAAGATTCCATATTTCCATAACTACTTTAAAAACACCCTGTGAAGCCTGAGCTGCTGTTCAACTTTTTCCACACCTTACACGCATCATCAGGCTAATACATAGTAGAGAATATACATACATAATATACTTTACATAGTAAGGTCTTATACATACTATAACTATCTATAGTACAGAGAAGTGTTATTATTTCTTCTAATAAAATAGAGCGAGTTCAAGCCAGTGTAAGGTCATTCAACACATATGATGAGATGTATATCGTCATCTTAGAAGCAAGAACTCCCTATCAGCTGTATTTAATCCACTATTAGATATATTTAACTTCATAGGAGTGCACCCAGACGGCTATTCCGGGGTGCACTTAGACTAACTTAGCCTCATATGGACAAATAGAAGAGCTGATGGTTGAAATCCAAAGTGAAGTAAGAAGGGATAAAGCATGGTTTGAGCCTATTTTTTGAAGGGTTATAGGTACGCTTATATGAAAAAATAAACTTCTGATTAGGTATTTAAACTTTTTGGTACATGAGTTCTCATTTCTTAAAAAAAAAACACACACACACACACACACACACAACAAACAACAACACATTTCATAGCATAGAATCTTCACCCTTAAGAGGATAACAAGAGGGTTGTTTAGAAGAAGCTAAGGCAGATGGTACCTTGCCTTCGGAATTTTGTCCAATTTAATAACTTCTGCTCCTAAAGTGACGAATACTCTCCATCTCCGTTCATCTGCCAGGTCAGTCTCATCTTCTGTTTTTGTGTGTGTTCAACAAGGAACGCATTTTAGTCTCGCCGAGTTTTTCTAGGTTTTTTTTTTTATTCAAATAGCCCCGAACTCAGAGGAGAAACTAAGACATAAAGACAACGAAGTTAAAACAGGGGAAGACAAAAAAGGTGCTTTCACTAGTCCACCTCTGTGGCTGAGCGGTTAAAGAGCAGTGACTCTTGACCTGGAGGTGTTGGGTTCAAATCCCGGTCGGAACGGAAATTTTCAAAACATTTCCGTTCCTGGGAAATCTTTTCCCACAACTTCATCGAATACCTATTCTTCCACCTCCTCTTCTATCTTCTTATGCTGTTTTAAAAGAATTTTAATTGTGTTAAGCATAAATGCTCGTCACAAATGTCGTTCCCCGCCACTACGCTAAATTTTTTGACTTGACTTGGACTCGAACCACCAACCTCCAGATCTGAAGTCCACCACGCTAACCACTGCACCACTGAGGTTGGTCTTATGCTGTTTTAGAGGCACTCATTTTCAACCCAAATAAAGTAAGTAGGAGAGCTATGTTGATAGTTAGGTAGGTACTTAAATACTTTCATTACTAGTATAGCTCGCTATACTGTAGTAATAGAAAGTAAAAATGAGGCTTAGTTGTAGGGGCAACTGCCTCAAAGGATGGGTTAAGCTTACACAAATCCAGGTAAAAAATCCAAAAACAGCTGTCCTAGACTGCCCCTGATCCTATGCGACTGACGATAAAAATCCTATTCAAATATTTAATGATGAGTAGGAGGAGGAGAACAAAAACTATATCCATAATTATACTACCAGCATCTTGTTTGAATAATTTGTCTGAAGATATAATTCGTTTGTACATGTCCATCGTAATAATGATGTTTGCGTTCAAATTAATCAGAACTGATTTAGAGAAACGCTATGTAATGTAGAATGTGGATTGAGTTGGTTCCAATGTCTTTACAAGAAGGATTGATGTACCTATTTGTGTTGTACGTTGTATAACTGGGTTGGAATTTCAGTTGTCTTCCTGATATCTGAGTGAGTTCTCATTTTGGTGAGTGCACTGAGAAAAAAACTAGGTGTCGGCAGCCCGATCAGGTGACTGGGTTCCGGCACTCTAATATTGAACTCTATATCGGGAAGCTCGACACTATAATATAGCTTTCCAACAGCCTAAATCAGGGGAAGTAACCTAATAATCGAGTTCTTTTACCCTAAACTTATGGCCCCTACTCGTATATATAACCATACTACGTAAGTAGGTATACAGATACCTACATTATGTTTTTATGTTCATAGGATATTAGGAATGTCAGGTATTCCCTAAGAACATAGGTACCGTTTTATGTGCAAGAAAACTTGATGTAGGCTGGATGGGATACTGACATACCTACCTACTTGATTTTTGGTTAGGTCCTTATTACCTAGTTAATTACCTACCTTTTTATAAATACCTTACATAACTGCTTGTTACTTCCTTACTCATTGAATAAGACTAAAAATAGGTAAATATAGCAAGTCCCTTTTCAAGCGCATATATGTATTTGGAAATCTGCAAAATAAACGACTAGCTTGGAGAGATTTTGTTAATAAATTTGGGATTTCTTTTTTGGGCTTCGTGTTCCGAAGCCGTTTAGAAGACTAGGTGTAGGTAATATTTTCCCAAAACACTCGGAAAAAAATTCCAACAACCCCTGCAGCGAAGAAGGCAGAGCAAAAATAATTTTTAATGTGATTAAAATGTCGACGAAAAGTCAAACACATAAAGAAGAAAGCAGGAATGTGTGGAAAAGGCGAAACGAGGAAAACTGACTCCTTTTTTTTTTTTTTTTTTTTACCCCCTCCTCCATCATATAAAAGAGAGTATGAAAACACAGATTACAGTCATATCTAGGATCATTGTTCATTCATGCGAATGAAAAAATTACCGACAACTATCTCGCTTGATACATATCTTGTTGCATTCTTCACAACAGGGCTTTAGGTTTCTATCTGTGAGTTCTCTCCGTCCCATCCGCTTTGGTCTGAAAGGTTCTTACTTTGAAAGTAGACAAACTTATTTTCAGACGAGCCTCGGCAATTAGCTTGAGCGCGTGTGGGACGGAATTGCTCCCGTTCGTATAGATCTGACTGTTTTCATATTAAAGTTCTGATTTCTTTCCTT